>NC_069082.1:98546002-98846002 GCF_025698485.1 Gossypium arboreum
AATTTACTAATACATTACCCCTTTAGCCTAAAGTCATTTTAGCATATAATGCACAAACATTATACCACCACCATTAAATACATGACATAACCGAATCAACAAAATCACGAGCAACGTGTCAAATATAATTCACACTTATCACTACACTTTGGTCAATTTATCAAAATCATTAATAACCATCATTTGATGAAATCACCATAACCAACTTAACAATATAAACAAGCCATTTAAACCCCCAATTTATCAACTTTGACAAGTTTAAAACTCACCTAATGACTAATTACAAATTAAAGCTTCAAGCAATCAAATTTAACTCATCAAGAACTTGGCCGAATATACATTCTTTTACCAAAATCGAAATTCAACGTGGGGTTTATAAGGGATTGCATCTAGCTCATAAATTAAGCTCACAATTTCCTATTCATATGAAATTTAACCTCATGGAGTCTATTAAGTACTCTTAATCCCTTTTCTAACAACAAATTTCAAACATAGGATTTTCTATACAAAATCGTACATGCTTCCATAAAAAAAATCTAAGAGAATAACTCATGGTTTAAGATAGAACTAAGATACAAACTCAATTTCACAAGTTTTCAACAAAAAAATGACATAAACTCATACCTTAGAATCAATCCATGCTAATGGCCAAATGTGTCTTGAGCTTTTTTTTTCCCTTCTTTCTCTTTTCTACTCACGGCAATGGAGAAGAAGAAAAGACCCAACTTTGTTTTTCTCACCCTTTTAATTATTTAATTCCTCTTATAATTTATGACATATAATAACTTGATTTATTATAAAACTATTTGATATTATTTAACTAAAATATAACATACAAAATGCCAAAATGTGTCATTCATGCTCATCCTTGCCGTCCACTACCAAGAAAAAGGAATGTTTGACATGCAAGTCCTTCATGCTTCAAACCATGCAATTTTTAGCCACTACCAATTAACCTATGCCATTTTCAAGATTTTTCACATAAGCCCCTTTTTATTTATTTCACATCCAAATGACAAACTTAAAGCATGAAACTTTCACACATACTTATTCATAAATAATAAGCATAAAATATAACAATTAATTATTTTTGTGACTCGGTTTTGTGGTCCCGAAACCACTTTCTGACTAGGGTCAAATTAGGGGTGTCACAATCTCCCCCCCTTTAGGGATTTTCGTCCCCAAAAATTTCCACCGATGCATAGGTTAGGATAACGTCCTCTTATTGAATTATTTCCACAAAGACATTAGCTCATTGATAGCAATTGTAATTCATTATTGATTTCGCATCGATCTATAAAATCATTTTCTTATCTTAAAACAAATACATAAACATTTCTACAAGTATGCACATATATCTCATTTCCTTGATTTCATAAGCAATAATCACTTAATTTAATTCACAAATGCATTTCAAACACATATAAATCACATATTAACATGTATAATTCA
Organism: Gossypium arboreum; assembly: GCF_025698485.1. NCBI lineage: Eukaryota > Viridiplantae > Streptophyta > Magnoliopsida > Malvales > Malvaceae > Gossypium > Gossypium arboreum. Next base: position 98,547,455 of record NC_069082.1, read on the forward strand.
TATCATCAACCCACATATTCGTAACTCAAATTTTTATTCATGTATAAGTTTGTAACTTTGACCGAAAATACACATATACTCAAACATCCCAATAAATATCCTTTATAACTCCATCGTATCTCAATATTCAACTTTGTTAGAATTAAGTGACCCAAATTCTTATTTAAATAAAATACGATGGAAAATAAAATAAAAGTAAAATCCATATAGAACTAGACTTCTTTTATTTTATTTTAGAATAAGGTTTTAAACCTTATTAAACTCCATCTATTTTATATTGATTAGGATAAGGTGTTTCAATCCTACTAGAATATGGCTTTGCAAGCCTATAAATAGACATAGTCTATTCCTCTTGTATTTGAGTAAAAATTTTCGACATAGTGAATTTTCTTCTCCTCCGCCGTGGTTTTTTTCGAAAGGGTTTCACGTAAAATTTATGTGTTCTTTATTTTTATTTATTTTATTCTATTTTATTTTTCACAAATTGGTATCGAGCTTCCGGTTATTCATCTCGATCACGGTAATGGCGTCTTTGAAGTATGAAATTCATTGTTGGATCGCAACACCGATTTGCGTTGTGGCAAATTAAGATTCAAGCGCTTCTTGCAGATGGATCTAGAGGATGCCTGCTAGGATAGATAAGATGCCTTCGACATTAACAGATGAAGAGAAGAAGCGTAAGGATCGAAAGGCATTAACACAATTACATCTCGCACTTGTCCAACGAAATTTTGCAGGATGTGATGAAAGAGAAAACCGCCATTGCATTATGGAAGAGGCTAGAACAAATATGTATGTCGAAAACTCTAACAAGCAAGTTGCATATGAAGCGGCGTCTTTATGCTCATCGTTTGGAGGAAGGTGCGTCGTACACGAACACTTAACGGTGTTTAAAGAAATTCTCTCAAACTTGGAGGCCATGGAGGTTCAAGATGATAAGGAAGATCTAGGGTTGATTCTACTTTGTTCGTTGCCCCGTCTTATTCAACCTTTAGAGACACGATTTTATATAGCCGCGAGTCTCTCACAGTTGATGAGGTTTATGATTCTTTAACCTCGTATGATAAGATGAAGCATCTTGTGGTTAAACCCAACTCTCGTGGAGAGGGTCTCATTGTTCGTGGGAGACAAAACCGAATGTTGATGATGATCGTGGTAGAACACGAGAACGGAATCCTCGTGGTAAATCTAAGGGTAGATCGAAATCTTCAAACAGAGGTAAAACTTGCAACTTCGCAAGAAGAAAGGGCACATTAAATCTGAGTGCTATAAGCTACAAAATAAGATTAAAAGGGAGGCTGCGAATCAAAAGGAAAACAGCCGAGAAAATTCGGTGAAGCGATGTTGTAGAAGACTACGGCGATGGTGAACTTCTAGTTGCTTCATCAATGATTCTAAAGTAAGCGGGAGTGGATACTTGATTCAGCTGCACCTTCCACATGAGTCCCAATCGGGATTGGTTTACAACTTATGAAACGAAGATCTCAAGGTGTTGTTTTGATGGGAAATAATGCTTCATGTAAAATCGCGGTGTTGGAACAATTAAAGTTAAGATGTTTGATGGAGTTGTCGAATACTTAGTGACGTGCGGCATGTTCGAATTGAAAAGAAATTTAATTTCGTTGAGTACTCTTGATTCAAAAGGGCAGATACACAGTGAAAGTGGGGTTTTAAAGATTTCAAAGGGTCCCTTGTTGTGATGAAAGGGCAAAGAAAGATTGCCAAGTTATATGTTTCTGAGGTTCTATCATTATTGGTGATGCAATTGTCGCTTCCTCTTCCTTGTCGATGATGATATTACTAAACTTTGGCATATGCGCCTAGGGCATATGAGTGAGAATGGCATGGCGTAATTAAGCAAAGAGGACTTCTTAATGGGCAAGGAATTTGCAAACCGAATTTCGTGAGCACCTTGTGTTTTGGGAAGCAAAGAGAGTTCGATTCACTAGAGGAATCCATAACACGAAGGAAACGTTGGAGTATATCCATTCGATCTGTGTGGGGCCGCCCGAGTGCCTTCGAGAGGTGGAGCTAATTATATGCTAACCTTTATTGATGATTTTTCCAGAAAAGTTTGGGCGTTCTTCCCGAAGCGTAAAAGCGATGTGTTTTCCACATTTAAGCCTTGGAAAATTATGATTGAAAAGCAGACGGAAAAGCAGATAAAATACCTCCGCATGCACAATGGCTTAGAGTTCGCTCGATGAGTTTAATAGATTGTGCAAGTCAGAAGGGATCATGAGACACTTGACAGTTCGTCATACTCCACAGCAAAACGGCGTTGCAGAACGAATGAACAGAACGATCATGGAGAAGGTTCGATGTATGTTGTCAAATGCCAACTTACCGAAGTCATTTTGGGCGTAGCGACCTCATCGTGCATGTTTTTGATCAACCGATCTCCATCCGTTGCCATTGAGAAAAAGACTCCACAAGAGGTATGGTCTGGTAATCCTGCTAATTATTCTGATTTAAAGATTTTTGGGTGTCCTGCGTATGCTCATGTTGATAATGGAAAATTGGAACCAAGATCCATTAAATGCGTTTTTCTTGGTTATAAAGCTGGTGTAAAAGGCTATAAGTTATGGTGTCCTGAAAATAGAAAAGTTGTGATTAGCAGAGATGTTGTTTTTGATGAAACTGCTATGCTACCTAACTTATCTCTTAAAGACTCTTCCAATAAAGAAAACCAAAAGCAGGTGGAGCATCAGATTAATACAGAATCAACTCCTCAAGCCAGTATAAAAATTGAGAATAGAGTTGCTTCTTCACCGCAATACTCTATCGCCAAAAACAGGACAAGAAGAGAAATTAAACCTCCAAAGAAGTATGCCGAGGTTGATCTAGTTGCTTATGCTTTAAATGTGGTGAAGATATAGATGCGAATCAAGAGCCATTTAATTATTCGAGGCGATTAGTGTGAAGACTCATAAAAGTGGATGTTTGCTATGCAAGAGGAGATGGAATCACTCCACAAAAACAGAACATGGGATCTTGTAAAACTTCCTAAAGGTAAAAAGGCTGTTCGTTGTAAATGGGTGTTTAAAAAGAAAGAAGGGACTCCAGGAGTTGAAGAACCCAGATATAAAGCAAGGCTTGTTGCAAAGGGTGACAATGAGTGCCATCTTTCTTACAAAAGATCAAATGTTTCATGAGAGAACAAAACACATTGATATTCGGTATCATTTTGTTCGTGATATTATTGCTCGTGGTGATATTGTTGTGAGCAAAATTAGCACTCATGAAAATCCTGCAGATATGATGACTAAGTCACTTCCTATAACCAAGTTTGAGCATTGCTTAGACTTGGTTGGTGTTCATTGTTGAAATTAAACCCTTAAGGGTTTTTGGAAGAGGTGAAGAACTTGTTTATTGAAAGTTCGCGATGAAGAACTTGTTCATTGAGAATTTGTGTCAAGGTGGAGATTGTTAGAATTAAGTGACCCAAATTCTTATTTAAATAAAATACGATGGAAAATAAAATAAAAGTAAAATCCATATAGAACTAGACTTCTTTTATTTTATTTTAGAATAAGGTTTTAAACCTTATTAAACTCCATCTATTTTATATTGATTAGGATAAGGTGTTTCAATCCTACTAGAATATGGCTTTGCAAGCCTATAAATAGACATAGTCTATTCCTCTTGTATTTGAGTAAAAATTTTTCGACATAGTGAATTTTCTTCTCCTCTGCCCGTGGTTTTTTTCCCGAAAGGGTTTCCACGTAAAATTTATGTGTTCTTTATTTTTATTTATTTTATTCTATTTTATTTTTCACAAACTTAACTTATTTCTGACAGAAAATCAACTTCCACATTCCTGAGCATTTAATTCATTCAGCACATTCAATCATCGTTAACGCTACCCGTATACAATCGATTAGGCATAAAGCCTCGTATAGTACACCGGCATGGGATTTATTTTAGCACATAACCCATATATCCAAAATTATCAGCATTCATCAAAAATTCTTACAGACTTCCAAATGTCGAACTTAATCGAAATAATTTCTTGAACATGATTAACAAAAAATAGGGGTCATTTAGCAATAGCACATATGACTTCATATACCAAGCATCCCATAGACTAAATCCGTAACACATTTATAACATGAATTCATTTCTTAACAACATATCCACCATCTTTTTACGTATTCACTTATTTAGTATACATAACATAATATAATATGATTTTCACATACCTTCCGTACATACCTGTATCACTTATTCTGATCTTACTTTATTTATCATCTTAAATATACCCATTGAATCATTCGAAATCATTATGGATACTCATTAAGCACATATAGCTCTTACAATGCCATATCCTAGATATGGTCTTACATATTCTCACATATCGAGCCGATGCCATGTCCCAGACATGGTCTTACACACTATCTCAAATCAATGCCTTCGTCCCAGACGAGGTCTTACATGAATTCCATTTCACACACTTAGTGCCCACTGACCGATCTCGCACTCATAGTGCTCGGTTAAAAGAATTCGCACACACAGTGCCTCTAATCATTCACACACATAGTGCTCTTATTCATTCGTTATTACACATTGAAATGACTTAATCAAGTCTATAAAACATCTCATAGGTACACTTTAAACGTATACTTTCATTTAACTTTGAATTCATATAGTAATGAACACTTAAACTTTGCTCGAATCACCAGCGTTAAGCATGCTAGGCACAAAGGCCCGAATACACATCACCGGCACGAATGCCCTTCGGGACTTAGCCCGGATATAACATCGGCACGAATACCCTTCGGGATTTAGCCCGGATATAACACCGGCACGAATACCCTTCGGGATTTAGCCCGGATATAACACCGGCACGAATGCCCTTCGGGATTTAGCCCGGATATAACATCGGCACGAATGCCCTTCGGGATTTAGCCCGGATATAACACCGGCACGAATGCCCTTCGGGATTCAGCCCGGATATAACACCGGCACGAATGCCCTTCGGGATTTAGCCCGGATATAACACCGGCACGAATGCCCTTCGGGACTTAGCCCGAATCATCGTCGAGACCTTTAGCTCGGATGAAATCTCTATATGAAGCCAGTGGGTCTTAATCCGGACATAATCTCTATACATAGCCATCGGGTCTTTACCCGGACATAATCTCTACATATAGTCGGTGGTCTTTAAACTCGGATTCACATCACTGAGTCTCATACATATTTATTCACATGTTATCATTTTTCACATAGCACAAATCACATTTGCAATTCAATCAACTCATTCGCATATAAACATGTAACATGCTTCTTGACTTTAAGTCGTAAATATCATTCAAATCTAATATATGTATACTTCTTTTACTAAACTTTCAGCTCAATAAGCAAACACACATAAGCATATATCCCCAATCTCTTTCTTGTTTATTTCTCTAATAGCCATTCAGCTACATAACATGTATAAGGTTTCTTTCTCAATAACCTTATTATAGTAAGGACAATAGGATATCATTTATCTATCATACATGTTTATCATGTCATTTTAATTTAAATACCAAATTCAATTACTCAAAACTTACTTATATTATACCTTTCTCAATATTGACACATCATAAGCATGCCTCAGTCCTCTCAATACCATCTGCTACAACTCGATCGGGATCGGAATTCATTACAATATGAAAAACACATTTTAACTGTCAGAAATCATCACACTATCATTTTTATCACTTTACGGCATGTATAACTAGACTCACAGGTGCTACGTTAGTCCTAGAATCGACTAAACCGTAGCTCTGATACCAATAAAATGTAACACCCCTATCCCATAACCGTCACAGAAATAGGACGAGTATGCTACGAAAACTAAGAATCCGATCGGTAGTAAAATTTTGAACATTTTTTGAATAAAGATCATTCATTTACTAAATTGCTAGACGCAAACAAAGTTCGAATTTAACACTTATACAAGTAAGTTCCATAAGATACCGTAATCACATGACTTCTACACGAAGGTCAAAGTATCATTCTACTTATTGTCTATCCTATACATGCCATAAGATAATCCAATCTTGTGGCTGTCGTAATGGTAGATAGTGTGACGAAATCTTGACGATCCCCGAGCTAGTAGTCAGAATCCACAACCTACAGACCAAAACATGAACGAACAGAGTAAGCTTTCGTAAGCTTAGTAAGTTTTAAGCAAAACAATAATTTTGTTGAATCAATGACGTTTTTCACATATACTTAATCCAGGTAAAATCTCATTTGACCCAATATAGCTAGCCAAAATTTCACATAATTTAATTCACCTTTCTTTAACCTTGAGTTTTAAGTCACAAAGTGTTTTCATTCAATATCATTGGTCATTCATTTCAACTGTTCGATGAAATTAATCTAGAGCTTCATCTCGAACCATAATATCAATAAACGCATTACTTAGCTATCACATATATATACTTTGAATAATAATAACCTAGACGGATTGAATATTTCCAAAGCACATTCTTCATCAATCAAGTTCGATTCACATGGTAAGCACATTCTTCATCGGTTTACAACTTTCAATAATCCCATCCACTTGTTCATAATCACCTCCATATTTTCAAGTATTTCACATGATAAGTACTAAATTACCGTATTGGCACATAAAGAACCGAACATATTCCTTATCTTGTATTGGCACATCTAGCTGAACACAACCCATACTCAAATCATAAGGCCTTTGGGCAGAATATTCATTAATACATAAGAATATTTCATCACATACTTCATTATACAAGCATACCATTACCAATTAGATCATTCTCATATTTGGAGTTATAATATTAATCACATATGCATATCTCCTTGATACTAATAATTCACTTCGAAATCAATCCACCAATGAGTAAGTAATACGTACCTGAACATCTTAAATACATAATACTTATTTGATGGTAACTTACTGCGGATACTCAATATCAAAGTCTTACTTGAATCCCAGCATTTAACCTTCGGGTCTTTAAAACCCGGATATAGTACGAGCTCAAAGCCTACGGAATTAAATCAGGATAATATTCTCGCATAAAGCCTGCAGGATCTTAACCCGGATATAGTACTGGCACAAATGCCCTTCGGAACTTATCACATTTATACACTTTCACATTCATCACATTGGCCATTCGGCCTTATCACATATATACACTTTCACATCCATCACATTGGCCATTCGGCCTTATCACATAATTAATACTACACACTTTTCACAATTGATCATTCGGCCACATTATACAAATAAAGATAGCACACATTTTCATAAAGGCCATTCAGATGACTTACACACCTTTGATGTTAGCCATTTTGGCCTCACTACACATACATATCTTGTACATCAATTTCTTCATAACAAATTTGACTAGGTATACTAGTCATTTACGGCTTATAGCTTCACTTTAATACGGATTTGGTGCTTTGATTACCAATATTTAATCGATAGCTTATAAGCAACTCAAATAGTTTTATCAAGGCTTACAACATAATCACAAATTCAGCACAAGCTGTTTTTTTTTTTCCTCAGCAATAGTCATTAAATTATTCGTAAATGGAGCTACGAAACTCCAAATGAAGTGCCGTTAATTTTCCCTGAAAATAGACTCATATATATTTTATCCATAAAATTTTCCCAATTTTTGGCTTAGCCAATCAATACCAGATTTTTCTTAAAATTTCCCCTGTTTCACTGTTTGACTATACTGACCACTCTTCACTACGAATCAAATTTCTCATTGTACAAAATTCAAAATATGTTTTTGTTTGATTTTTTTGAAACTAGACTAATTAAGGAGTCTAAGCATATAAATCTTATCTTATAATCATTTTTGTACAATTTATAATGATTTTCTAAAAACAGAACAGAGGATTTCAGAGTCATTCTGACACTGTCTCGCACAACTTTAAATATCTTATTATCGGCAATTCCTTTGCTTACACGGTTTCTTTTATAAGAAACTAGACTCGTTAAGCTTTAATCTCATATTTTATTCAGCCTCTAATTCAACTCCATCAATTTATGGTGTTTTTTTTCAAAACACGTTACTGCTGCTGTCCTAAGCAGATTTATACAAATTTACTCTTTAAAGTTATCATTCACATATTTAAACATAACATCATATATGCCATCATTTAGAAAAGTCATTGACCTTAACATATATACATAATTCATATTCATTCCATTTAAATACTTAAAACTTACCTCGAATGTTATCGAATTATCACGAATCGACTATTCAGCTACTTTCTCTTTCCCTTATCCGAAATTTGTGCCCCTTTTTGTCCTTGAGCTTAATTAAACAAATTCAACTTATCACATCTCTATTATTTAAAACTACATTCAGCAATTTATAAAATACTATAATTATCACATCTCAATCATCCAAAAAAATCACATTCGCACATTTAAAAACATTGATAAGTCTCAAAACACAAGCAACACTTATCAAAGTCATGTAATTTACGACTTTACAAGGCACTACTACATTTATAATCTTACTTTCATACAACCATTCTTCTTTGACCGAATGCTTCCACACTCATGTCTTCATTAACAACCTCTGAAACTAAAATTTATTCACATCCTTATTTATGTTGCATTCGGCTATCATAATAAAAATATATCAATAGTTACACAATAACCACTTTAGCCGATTACTACAATTAAAACAGTCACAAGGACTCAATTAGATTCCACCCAAACATGCTTCAAACACTTTTCAATCAATTAGCCTGCCCAAATACTCATTTTATAACATACACATTTCATTTGAGGCCATTCAACAACAATTCACTATCCTTTAGACCAAAACCGAATGCTCCTTTATGGATTTAGGCTACCAACAAATAGCATAAATTCCATCCTTATGACATTTTACCTATGACGAATGCTATACTAATATTTTTAAAGAAATATCAATTGGCATATTCACCTTACCACTTCTCAAAATTACAAACAATTCATGTCATCAATTTGGGAGTATATTCGGCATTCAAATAACACATAATAAATTTCTCTTAAAAAAAAATTCTATAAATTAGCCTCCATTGCCGAATTTACTAATACATTACCCCTTTAGCCTAAAGTCATTTTAGCATATAATGCACAAACATTATACCACCACCATTAAATACATGACATAACCGAATCAACAAAATCACGAGCAACGTGTCAAATATAATTCACACTTATCACTACACTTTGGTCAATTTATCAAAATCATTAATAACCATCATTTGATGAAATCACCATAACCAACTTAACAATATAAACAAGCCATTTAAACCCCAATTTATCAACTTTGACAAGTTTAAAACTCACCTAATGACTAATTACAAATTAAAGCTTCAAGCAATCAAATTTAACTCATCAAGAACTTGGCCGAATACACATTCTTTGACCAAAATAGAAATTCAACGTGGGGTTTATAAGGGATTGCATCTAGCTCATAAATTAAGCTCACAATTTCCTATTCATATGAAATTTAACCTCATGGAGTCTATTAAGTACTCTTAATCCCTTTTCTAACAACAAATTTCAAACATAGGATTTTCTATACAAAACCGTACATGCTTCCATAAAAAAAATCTAAGAGAATAACTCATGGTTTAAGATAGAACTAAGATACAAACTCAATTTCACAAGTTTTCAACAAAAAAATGACATAAACTCATACCTTAGAATCAATCTATGCTAATGGCCAAATGTGTCTTGAGCTTTTTTTTTCCCTTCTTTCTCTTTTCTACTCACGGCAATGGAGAAGAAGAAAAGACCCAACTTTGTTTTTCTCACCCTTTTAATTATTTAATTCCTCTTATAATTTATGACATATAATAACTTGATTTATATAAAACTATTTGATATTATTTAACTAAAATATAACATACAAAATGCCAAAATGTGTCATTCATGCTCATCCTTGTCGTCCACTACCAAGAAAAAGGAATGTTTGACATGCAAGTCCCTCATGCTTCAAACCATGCAATTTTTAGCCACTACCAATTAACCTATGGCATTTTCAAGATTTTTCACATAAGCCCCTTTTTATTTATTTCACATCCAAATGACAAAATTAAAGCATGAAATTTTCACACATACTTATTCATAAATAATAAGCATAAAATATAACAATTAATTATTTTTGTGACTCGGTTTTGTGGTCCCGAAACCACTTTCTGACTAGGGTCAAATTAGGGGTGTCACACAAAGTGTTAATGAACAGCATGGTAGTTTCTTTCTCTAGGAGCGGCTAAGGCTTTCATTAGGCTAAAACTTTGTGCATATTGCCTAAAACTTTCATTAGGCTTCTTTTCCATATTTTGCAAAGTGATTCTATCAGGAGTCATGTTAGTCACATGATTATATTGCTGCATAAAGGCTTGCGCTAAGTCTCTCCAAGAACCGATCCTTGCGCGACTCAGTTGATTATACCACCTAGCCGCTGCCCCAACCAAACTATCTTGAAAACAATGGATCAATAATTGATCATTGTTTACATAGCCAGTCATCCGTCTGCAGAACATGGTGATATGGGTTTCAGGGCAAGTAGTCCCATTGTACTTCTCGAATTCTGGCATTTTGAACTTATGGGGATGTACCAAATCTGGGACCAAACTCAAGTCCTTAGCATCAATTCCCTGACGATTATCATCGTTTTCTAGTGCCTTAAATTTCTCCTCTAACCATCTGTACCATTCCTCAATTGTCTTGATGATTCGAGTCTCATCTCATCCTTCTCCGCTACATCTAAATCAAGGATGATTGGATTGGCAGGGTTATCTCCTGAGTTAAATCCCGAGCCAGTTTGAAAATTCATGGGTATTCCAGCATCAACTTGCCCATGTTGAGATCTTATTGTGATGGACGGCCTTCGAGGATACGCCTCAGGTTGAGTTTGTACATATGGTGGAGCAAAACCCGGAGGATGGTCCTCATTATCCTCTTCAGTGATAGTCATAGGGGCCATTCCTTTATCTGTTGCCCCTTTCAGCAGCTGAGCCATTTCACCCATCATATTCCTTTGGGCCTCCAACATTTGATCTTTCATCTCCTGTTGAATTTTTGCCAATTGTTCCTGTAACTGCTCTTGCATTTCTTTTTGGATATGCTCAAGTCTTTGATCCATATTCTTTGTCTTAGTGCGTGTACCGTAAGGATGTGTTGCTTCCAGATTTTCTTTTTCTCACTCTCTCTTTCTTCCTAATAATTTTAACTAATTAGGGTCTTTCTATAAATTTAAATGCATATGATACGATGCGATGCAAATGCATGAATGTAAAAAGATATCGATTCTGATTAAGTTTCTTTTAGAAAATGTTATTTAAGAAACAAAAATCTTTACACAAAATGGATTACAAATACGCCTTTGCCCTTAGGCCCAAAGTTTTAACCCTATCCAATAACAAAGCTAACTCTAGACCTCTATCTGACACTAACTCATACTTTGTACTCAATACATTAGCCTGCGTTGCCAAACCTTGCAAATGATCAGCAACCTCTCGAATCTGTACTATAGCTTCTCCCATGAGGTAGTCCTTATCTCTAACTTGATCCTGAAAATTGTGAAGCTCTCCCTTCCAATGTTCTTCTCTTGCCTCAAGCTGAGTAATGTAACCTATTTGATGTTATAGAGAGATCTGAATTTGGGACAACAAAGATGGCTTGAACGGTCGAAAGATTTTGAGTCAGTAATTGGTTATCATCATGGACAAATGATTATAGTTACGGATATTTTGAACAAGAAATCTTTGTGTGCTTTACAAGTGATGAATTTGCGATTGATCTTATCGGATGATGGATAGATATTGGTTGAGTTAAAAGCTAAATTGATGTTTATTTTGGAATTTTGTGAAGCTCAGAAATGCATCAGTGAATTACAAGTTAAAAGAGTTCAACATGAATTGACTTCTGATTAGAGTTTCAGATTGGAACCGATGATTATTAGTTGTTTCGAGACAGATTTCGTTTACTAAGAAATCCAGAGATTATACAACCATTGATATATTTAGCTCATAGTGGTAAAAGAGAATTATCAAGTACCTTCGGGACTGTTACAGTCTATGTTATTATTTGAGTGAGATGAAATAGAATTTGGTTGGATTTTGTAAAAGGAAGATGTTGTCTGAACTATTGTTGAATGTTGAAGAAATCTAAACATTTTATCTTAGTACGTGTTATTTCTCTCTTGATAGACTAGATAAGTTATACATCTCTGAAATTGTCAGTTTTTACAGAGTGCCAGTCTCCATTATTTTGGATAGAGATTTGAGGTTTATATTGTGTTTCTAAAGAAAACTACTGCAAACTTTGAGTATGAGGTTGCATTGTAACACTACTTTTCAATCTCCAACTGATAGATAATATGCGAAAGTGATTTAGATTCTCAAAAATCCAATTTGTTATTATATTTTAGAATGTGAAAGCAATTAAGAAAGACAATATTGTTGATTGAGCTTGAGCATATTAATAATTATAATATAAGTATAAAGAGGGCATTATATGAAGTGTTATATGATTGCAATTACTGAACTCCGTTATCATTGGATCAAACTTTGTGAGAAAAAGATTCATGGTATTAATTTCAACAGACAAATGAAAGAGAAACTGAAAGAAATTCGTAACAGTTAGAAAGCAGTTTCAGATTGACAGAAAACATATGCAGACTTGATACTTAAAAGCATTGAATTTCAATTGGTGAATGTAGTAGCCAAAATTTGCCCGGGCCCGTGAGATATAATAAAACAATAAAATAATATTAAAATAATTTTAAGGTCTGTAATGTCCAAATTACAATAAACAGGCCTAAAGGCCCGATACTCAAAACCCGGTTACACTTGTAGCCCAACTGATCTGAACCAGAAGACCCAATTAGCCTAAACTACCCACTAGCCCAGTACACCCTTAACCCAAAAATGAACGGGGCCCAAGAGGCCCAAACCATAAACTAAGGACAGAAGACCTAGGGTTTCAGAAACCCTAGGCACCACAAGCACTCCAACCGACGCGCCCTTTTGTCTCGCGCCGTTCCAGTTTCCACCGATGCCGTGACTTTAGCCTTGTACCACGCCGCAATCGTTGCACGAATCAACGCCAGCGCACTCATCGCCGTGATATCCTTACTGGTATCTGCAAAACGGAAAGAACGACAGCAAAAAAAGAGAAGCAAAATATGGAAAGAAATCAAAGATTTCTTTCCCAAATTGTAATGATTTACAAAGGGCTATAAAAGCCTTTCTTTTTTAATCTGTCAACACACACAAAAAAAGAAAATAAAAAACAGTACAAGAGAAATAGATTACGGATTCTTTACCAGAAAGCAAAGGTGATTTTTTTTTTTCTCTTGAATATCTGCATTTCATACACGTAAAATACTATAAATAAATAAAAAAACGGATTACCTTTCGATGCGTGGTAAAAGGTAAAAGTTTTCCAGTTTTCGACCGCTGTAAGAGGCAGTGTTGACTGTGGCGCGTAGGAGCATGTAAGCCCCTGGACGGAGGCTCGGTAAAGCTCCGAGGGTTGGTTCTCAATCCTCTTCTAAAGGATTCTTCTGTTTTTTAAAAAAAAATCGGGTTAGAAATGAAATTTTAGGTTAAAATTTGGCTTATATAGCCTCATGAAAACGATGTCTTTTCGTTTAAAACAATAAGCTTCAAAACGACATCGTTTTAATGCTGAGGATCCACGTGTTGACTCGTGACCCAGGGAGGATCCGCATGTTTTTGGTAAATGGGCTAATTGCTGTTTGAGCGGTTCCTCATTTTTCATTCTTTTAATTTCGTTTAATTTTAAATTTTATATTTCAATTTGACCCCGACTTCTTTATTTTTGTTTTAATTTAGTCCCACCTGCCAGTATAAGGTTTGTTTTGTGAACGACGCCGTTTTGGGATTAGGGCAAATTGCCCAGTGAGTCCCTTGTAGTCTTGTGTGCATTCCAATTAGGCCTAAACCCTTTTTTGTTATTTTAAAATTAGCCCTAGATCTTTAGTTTTATTTAATTTTACTCCTTTTAAATATTTTTGCATAATTTATTTATTAAATACCTTATATATTATTTATTTTACTATATTTATATGTATATTATTACATATCAAATTATTTTATTATTATATTATTTATATTATTATAAATTTTATTTATAAATTTTATTATACATTATATATTTTACTATATATATATTATTCCTTACATTTTTATTATAAATTATGTATTATTTTATTATTCATTAATTGTGTAAAATTTTAAAATTTTAAATTTTCTTAATTATTATTAAATAATATATATATCATTATTAAATAATTAGCATATTATACAAAGTTCTAGAATTTATTATAAAGTTTCACACATATTTAATATAGTATTATTTATATAAATATATATGAAGCTATTATATCATATAATATATATTTTTAAAAATTTCTCTTTTATTACCTCTATGTTACTTTAAATATTTTTTTAATTTGTTTTTATCCTTTTGTATTTATTTGGTATTGTTTTAACATGTTAATTTTATCTCATAGATTATTTGTTATCTTTATGTTATTTTATTATTGCTATATATTCGTATGAGAATTGATTATTTATGTCGTTATTTAAAGATTATATTCACATGAAATACTATTATATGTGTAATTTATATTGTTATATTCATTATTTTGCTATTTTGTATTTTTTTGCATGAAATAATAAAGTGTTTATATTTATGTTATTTATAATTATATATGCATAAAGTCATAATGTATATTGTGTAATTTATGTCATTATTTATTATTTTTATATTATATTTGCATGGAATGATAAAGTAGGTATCATGTAGGTTAATTTGTTTAATATTGATCTTTTGTAATAGTTGAATGCATCATCACTTTAAAAAAACTTTTATATTTCATTCGATCCAAGAGAATTTAAAATTAAGGCAATGTTTTTTGGTACTTAGAAATTCGGGATGTAGTGCCCTAACATACTGGGTTGCGATTTCCCATTTGTCTAAATGCCTAAAATATCATTCTAAATAAGTTTTGAAAATCACAAGATGATTTTAGTTACGAAATTTTAAGAATATCGTATCCAATCATGCTGGATGTGATGTCTATATTCTTTTGATGCGAAGGAATCTTGATTTTTAACTTAAATTATTACGGTTTTTTTTAAAAAGAAATATCATTTCTAGATTCTTTCAAACTTATGACATTAAGACAAAACTATTCAATTGGGTACCAATTTTAGGCGTTGCGAGGGTGCTAACCCTTCCTCGTACGTAACCGAATCCCGAGCCCGTTTTGTAACACCTCATACCCATGTTCTAAGCTGGAACAAGGTACGGAATATTACAGATCACGAAAACATGAATTCACACATTTACCTGACCTTACATAATTAATTCTTCTAGCTTGAACAAAAATATATAAGATTAACGGATATACATAAATACAAGTAAACTATCAAACTTTGAAAAGTAATATTTTAAACCAAATTAATTATAACATATAACAAAATGATTCAGCCCTCTATACATGCCATAATTCGAAAATAGTGTTTACAAAGTACCAAAAAGTATTGATAGTGTGGATGGGTCTCCGACGATCTCCAAATCCCGAGCTGGCTTAGTAACTCTTTAAGACAAGAAAAAGAAAAGAAGATAAGCATATATCTTAGTAAGTAAGTACGAAATTGATATATACAATTTATCAAAGTAAAACAATCATACTAGTATATAATCACATATTCAGGACAGGCTGTTTTCTGGAGTCCCGATTTTTAAAACAGTCATATCTCGAGCTACAAGACTCAAAATTCAATTCCATAAATTTTCCCTGAAACTAGACTCATATGTATACTTACTAATATTTTTCTAGAATTTTTAGTTAGCCAAATTAGTACAGTTTATTAGTTAAAGGCTCCCCTGTTTCAAGGTATGACTACTCTGACCCCTGTGCACTATGAACCAAATTTCTCTCTGTACAGAATTCCAATGACCATGCCGTTTGTTTCTCTTAAAAATATACTAAATAATGAATCCATGCATATAAGGTATGACTCTAAATAATTTTTTTACAATTTATGGTGAATTTATAAAATCAGAACAGGGGATCTCAAATTCATTCAGACCCTGTTTCACAAGAATTCAAATATCACACAATATAGAATTCTTTTCTTCCCATGTTTTTTATATAAAATAGACTCATTAAGCTTTATTTTCATGTATCATTTTATTTTTATTCAACTTCCACGATTTTTGGTAAATTTTAAAATCATGTAATTGCTATTGTCCAACACTGCTTTTATTTCTAACATTCACTCTCGCATAATTCCACCTAGTCCTTTTTGTAATACTAGAATTCGCTCAATTATCGAGCACATAGCTCCTAACTTTTCATATATTACCACATTATCGATTTTCCCATTGAACTCAATGGAAAAATAACAAATATACCATTGTTTACACATATTTCCCCTTCCACACTTATAAGAAGCTATCTGATACGCATAGTAGCCTGCACTTAGTACTACACATACGACCAACAATCCGGTACATGTAGTAGTCTGCACTTAGTACTACACACGTGACGTCACCATCTGATACACGTAGTAGCCTGCACTTAGTACTACACACGTGATCGAAGTCATTGAGTACGCATAGTAGCTGCACTTAGTACTACACATGCGACTTAACAGTATGGTACACGTAGTAGCCTGCACTTAGTACTACACACGTGTACTCACAATGGGTCATTCGTATTGTTCCTGTTCTGAAGGTTCAACCAGAAAAATCTTTCCTTTTTCACTGTTAACACTTATTCACAATCTAATTAAATTTGCAAATTTCCATCATTTAATCGTTCTATAGACAGCCACCAATTCATATGATAACAACATAAAACAACATAAAAAAATCGATAAATTATTCATATACGAAATTACCTCGGTGCAACTTTAGAAAAATGTTATAATTTAGTTCGAAAGCTTTTCCTTTCCCCGATCACGATCGATTCCACGTCTTTCTTGATCTGTAAAAACACATTTAGTTCATTTAACACTCATACTATTTATTTCAATCCAAAAATCACATTATGGAAAAATTACATTTTTGCCCCCTAACTTTTACAAAATTATGATTTTCCCCTAGGCTCGGGAATTTAATTTCAGCCCTTATTCTTATGTTTTATGACATGCTGATCATTTTTCCTTCTATGACAGATAAATTCACACTCTAACATGCACTTATGACTATTAGGTATTTTTACCGATTAAGCCCTTTTACTCGTTTTCATTTAAAACCGAGTAGCACAAGTTGTTTAACATAATTTAAAACCTCATATTCTAGAATAAAACACCAAAATACACAAATTTAACCTATGGGTATTTTTCCAAATATGAACCCTAGGTCGAATTATTGCTAACATAAGCTAAATCGAGCTACCGATATTCCAAAAACGTAAAGAACATTAAAAACGGGGCTTGGAATCACTTACTATGGAGCTTGAAAGCTTGAAACAAACCCTAGCTATGGAGAACCCTTGAAATTTCGGCCTAATGAAGATGATGGACAAAAATTGGCTTTTAATTTTGTTTTTAATTTATTTTAATAACTAAATAACCAAAATGCCCTTACTACTAAACTTTCCAAAAATTCCATCCATGTCCAATTTTTGTCCATAGACTTAGAAATTGGTCAAATTTCTATTTAAGACCTCCTCATTAATATTCCAAAGCAATTTCATACTAAAAACTTCTAGAATGCAAGTTTTACAAATTATTCGATTTAGTCCCTAATATCAACTTAAGCACTTTATGCATAGAATTTCATCACGAAATTTTCACACAATCATGCAATCATATCATAAACCTAAAAATAATTATAAAATAATTATTTCTATCTCAAATTTGTGGTCACGAAATCGCTATTCTGATTAGGCCCTAATTCGTGATATTACAACTCTCCCCCTTTAAGGATTTTCCTCCTCGAAAATCTTACCGGAAAATAGATATGGGTATTGGTTTCTCATAATTTCCTCAGGTTCCCACGTTGCCTCTTCTATTCCATGTCTATGCCACAATACTTTCAGTAAGGCTATACTTTTATTTCTCAACTGTTTAATTTCCCGAGCCAAAATCTTTATTGGTTCCTCCTAATAGGTCATATTCGGTCGAATTTCAATTTCTGTTAGAGGAATCATATTTGAAGGATCAGAACGGTAACATCGCAGCATCGACACATGAAACACATTATGAATCTTTTCCGACTCAGTTGGCAAGGCTAGCCGATAAGCCACTGGTCCAACTCTTTCAATAACCTTATAAGGCCCAATGAAATGCGGACTCAACTTGCCTTTTTGGCCAAACCTTAAAATTTTCTTCCACGGAGATACCTTTAGAAAAAATTTATCACCCACTTGGAACTCGATCTCTTTTCTCTTCAAATCCGCATATGACTTTTGTTGATCTGAAGTAGCTTTCAGACAATCACGAATCACTTTTACTTTCTCTTCAGTTTCTCTAATCAAGTCAACTCAGTGAATCTGTTTCTCACTGAGCTCGATCCAATACAAAGGAGTCTGACACTTGTGACCATACAATGCTTCGTACGGTGCCATCTGTATGCTCGATTGAAAACTGTTGTTGTAGGCAAATTCGACCAAGGGTAAATATTTCTCCCAACTGCCTTGAAATTCTAAAACACAACATCGGAGCATATCCTTGAGTACATGAATTACTCTTTCGGATTGACCGTCAGTTTGTGGATGAAATGCGGTACTGAAATTCAATTTCGTACCCAAAGCTTCTTGCAACTTTTTCCAAAACCTCGAAGTAAATCTCGAATCTCTATCAGAAATAATAGACATAGGTACTCCGTGTAATTTCACAATTTCAGAAATATATAATTCAGCTAACTTATCAAGGGAGTCACCGGTACGTACTGGTATAAAGTGAGCCAATTTTGTTAATCTATCAACCACAACCCAGACTGCATTTTTCTTTTTCGGAGTCAGAGGCAACCCTGTCACAAAATCCATTGTAATTCTGTCCCATTTCCACTCGGGAATCATCACTGGTTGAAGTAAACCTGAAGGTACCTGGTGTTCAGCTTTCACTTGCTGGCAAATCAAGTATTTTGCTACAAACTCAGAGATATCTCTCTTCATACCGTTCCACCAATATATTTTCTTTAGGTCGTTGTACATTTTCATACTACCAAGATGAACTTACAAACAACCATTGTGTGCCTTATGTAAAATCTTCTAAATCAACTCAGCATCTTTCGATACACATACTCAATCACGGAACATTAAGCAACCCTTTGGTCCGATTCGAAAGTCTGAGTTACAATCCAATTCACACTGAGCTCACTTGGCTCGCAATTCCCTGTCATTCTTCTGAGCTTCACAAATTTGCTGAAGAAATAGCGGCCTAACTCTTAACTCAGCCAAAATCAAACCATCATCAGACATAGCCAAATCTGTATGCATAGCTCTCAAAGCAAACAAAGATTTTCTACTTAAGGCATATGCAACTACATTCGCTTTCCCAGGATGATAATCAATTATTAATTCATAATCATTTAATAATTCAAGCCATCTCTGTTGTCGAAAATTCAAATATTTTTGATTCATCAAATATTTCAAACTTTTGTGATCAGTAAAGATTCAGCATTTCTCACCGTATAAATAATGACGCCAAATCTTCAAAGCAAAGACAATGGCGGCCAACTCTAAAACATGCGTCAGGTAATTTTTCTCATGCGGTTTCAACTGTCTTGAGGCATAAGCTACTACTTTACCTTATTGCATTAAAACTCAACCAAGACCAATTGATGACGCGTCATTGTAGATCACAAATTCTTTCCCTGACTCGGGTTGCACTAACACTGGTGCTTTTGTCAACCGCTCTTTCAACTTCTCAAAACTTTGTTGACACTCTTCAGTCCAATCAAATTTAACATTCTTTTGCAACAGCTTAGTCATAGGAGAGGCAATCATTGAAAATCCCTTGACAAAGCGTCAATAATATCCAGCTAAGCCCAAAAAGCTTCTAACCTCAGATACATCTTTTGGCAGTTTCCAATTAACAATTGCCGAAACTTTGCTCTGATCGACCCGAATACCATCACCCAAAACTACATGTCCCAAAAATCCAACTTCATAAAGCCAAAATTCACTTTTACTGAATTTAGCAAACAATTTCTTTTCTCTTAGAATCTGTAATACCATTCTTAAATGTTCAGCATGCTCAGACTCGTTTCGAGAATAAATCAGGATATCATCTATGAACACAACCACAAACCTATCCAAGTATGGCCGAAAGATTCGATTCATCAAATCCATAAAGATAGCCGAGCATTGGTTAAACCAAGGGCATCACAAGAAATTCGTGAGTGTCCATACCTCGCTCGAAAGTGGTTTTGGCACATCCAACTCTTTAACTCTCGGTGATAGTAATCGAATCTCAAATCAATCTTTGAAAACACTGTCGCCCCTTTTAACTGGTCAAATAAATCATCGATTCTCGGTAACGGATACCTGTTCTTTATCGTCACCTTGTTGAGCTGTCGATAGTCAATACAAAGTCTCATAGATCCATCCTTTTTCTTTACAAACAACACGGGGGCACCCTAAGGAGAGAAAGTCGGTCTCACAAACCCCTTATCTGTTAACTCTTGCAACTGAGCTTTTAATTCTTTCAATTCAGTCAGAGCCATTCTATATAGAGAGATCGAAATTGGTGCAGTTCCAGGTAATAAATCAATAGCAAACTCTACCTCTCTAATCGGAGGCAACCCCGACAATTCTTCTGGAAATACATCTGGGAATTCGCAGAATATCGGTACTGATTCAAGCTTCGACTCAGACATTTTAGTATTTAATACATAAGCAAGATAAGCTTCACACCCTTTTCGCATATATCGTTGAGCAGACATGTACGAAATCACCATAGGCAATTTATTTGATTCATTTGTTTCCACCCGAAGAATTTCACCATTTTCACATTTCAACTCATGAGTTTTCTATTTGCAATTTATTCTGGCATCATGTAATATCAACCAATCCATACCCAAAATGACATCAAACTCATCAAATGGTAGCAACATTAGATTAGCCGAAAAACAAAGTGACCTTGAATCATCAAAGGAAATTTTGCAAACCTTATCTACTAACACATATTTGCCTAAAGGGTTTGACACTTTAATCACAAATTCAAGAGATTCTACAGGCAAGCTCTTACTAGATACCAAATTCACACAAACATAAGAATGAGTAGATCCGGATCAATCAATGCAATAACAATAGTATCATAAAGAGAAAATGTACCAAGAATCACATTAGGAGATGACGCCTCTTCCGAGCATGTATGACATAAGCTCTAGCAGTACTCTAGCTTTCGGTCTCCCGCTTGATTCCTTTGTCACACTTCGACTACTAGCTCCACTTCTAGTATTTCTGAGGTCTACCTCTATTAGCAAAGATCATCGTCTGCACTCAAATTTTTCTTCTTCAACCCTTTTTGGACAATCCTTAATATAATGTTCTCGGGAACCACATTTGAAACAAGCCCGGCTAATTGTCCAACACTCCCTGAAATGTTGTTTACCATAGTGCTGGCACTCGGGTCTATTAGATGTCACATTACCTACACTCGCCATTGAAGTAGCTTGAGCTTTAGAACCCGAATATGATCTCCCACGATCCCGATATGAATGTCCAGTTGAAACAGTCAACCGAGGATTCATTTCTTTAGACTTCTTTGACTGAGATTGAAATGACTTACTCATTGACCTCTTTCTTGCGTCTCTGGCTTCATTCACAGCTTTTCTCTTCTCGTTACTCAGTTCTTCAGATTTACAAGCTCGATCAACTAATACCACAAACTCTTTCAACTCTAAAATCCCAACTAGTAGCTTGATGTCTTCATTTAGCCCATCCTCGAACCTCTTACACATAATAGCTTGGTGGACACACACTCGGGCATACTTGTCGAGTCGACAAATTCACGCTCATATTCTGCCACAGACATTTTACCTTGTTTCAGCTCAAGGAACTCTTTCCATTTTTGATCAATGAACTGCTGGCTTATATACTTCTTTCTAAACTCCTCTTGAAAGAAATCCCATGTAACCCTTTCTTTCGGAACCACAAATACCAGTGTCTTCCACCAATGATATGCCGAATCCCTTAGTAAAGATATAACACATTTCAAACATTCTTCAGGAGTGCAAGAAAGTTCATCGAATACCCTGATAGAATTTTCAAGCCAGAACTTTGCTTTTTGGGATCATCATCTATATTAGCCCTAAATTCTTCAGCCCTTGCTTTCAAATTTTATCAAGCGGGGTTTGCTCAATCTTGTCATTTCGGCTCCTAGAGGAACTACGGGAACTGGTAAAGGAATAGGAGGGGTGGAGGAGGCTGAACGTTCGGATTTACCCTAACAAATTCTGTGTACCAATTACTTATCATACGGAGAAAGGCTTCGGCCCCATCTCCCGATCATGTGTCTCATGCTCGCTCTCAATCTGGGCAGTCCCTTGTAAAGTGAGCCGGCGATGACTTTCGACATCATCACCATGACTCGGTCAGATCCATTTACTATATAAAACATGATTTAAATTGTCGAGTCATCACACTATCATAATATAATTATTGCATGTATAGATAGACTTCTACACACGGCACGTAAATCCAAGAACTGCCTAAACTTTTGCTCTGATACCAATAAATGTAACACCTCATACCCATGTTCTAAGCTGGAACAATGTACGGAATATTACAGATCACGAAAACATGAATTCACACATTTACCTGACCTTACATAATTAATTCTTCTAGCTTGAACAAAAATAGATAACATTAACAGATATACATAAATACAAGTAAATTATCAAATTTTGACAAGTAATATTTTAAACCAAATTAATTATAACATATAACAAAATGATTCAACCCTCTATACATGCCATAATTCCAAAATAGTGTTTACAAAGTACCAAAAAGTATTGATAGCGTGGATGGGTCTCCGACGATCTTCAAATCCCGAGTTGGCTTAGTAACTCTATAAGACAAGAAAAAGAAAAGAAGATAAGCATATGGCTTAGTAAGTAAGTACGAAATTGATATATACAATTTATCAAAGTAAAACAATCATACTAGTATATAATCACATATTTAGGACAGGCTGTTTTCTAGAGTCCCGGTTTTTAAGAAAATCATATCTCGAGATACAAGACTCGAAATTCAATTCCATAAATTTTCCCTGAAACTAGACTCATATGTATACTTACTAATATTTTTCTAGAATTTTTAGTTAGCCAAATTAGTACAGTTTATTAGTTAAAGGCTCCCCTGTTTCAAGGTATGACTACTCTGACCCCTGTGCACTATGAACCAAATTTCTCTCTGTACAGAATTCCAATGACCATGCCGTTTGTTTCTCTTAAAAATATACTAAATAATGAATCCATGCATATAAGGTATGACTCTAAATAATTTTTTTACAATTTATGGTGAATTTATAAAATCAGAACAGGGGATCTCAAATTCATTCAGACCCTGTTTCACAAGAATTCAAATATCACACAATATAGAATTCTTTTCTTCCCATGTTTTTTTTATATAAAAATAGACTCATTAAGCTTTATTTTCATGTATCATTTTTATTTTTATTCAACTTCCACGATTTTTGGTAAATTTTTAAAATCATGTAATTGCTATTGTCCAACACTGTTTTATTTCTAACATTCACTCTCGCATAATTCCACCTAGTCCTTTTTGTAATACTAGAATTCGCTCAATTATCGAGCACATAGCTCCTAACTTTTCATATATTACCACATTATCGATTTTCCCCATTGAACTCAATGGAAAAATAACAAATATACCATTGTTTACACATATTTCCCCCTTCCACACTTATAGCCGAAGCTATCTGATACGCATAGTAGCCTGCACTTAGTACTACACATACGACCAACAATCCGGTACATGTAGTAGTCTGCACTTAGTACTACACACGTGACGTCACCATCTGATACACGTAGTAGCCTGCACTTAGTACTACACACGTGATCGAAGTCATTGAGTACGCATAGTAGCTGCACTTAGTACTACACATGCGACTTAACAGTATGGTACACGTAGTAGCCTGCACTTAGTACTACACACGTGTACTCACAATGGGTCATTCGTATTGTTCCTGTTCTGAAGGTTCAACCAGAAAAATCTTTCCTTTTTCACTGTTAACACTTATTCACAATCTAATTAAATTTGCAAATTTCCATCATTTAATCATTCTATGGACAGCCACCAATTCATATGATAACAACATAAAACAACATAAAAAAATCGATAAATTATTCATATACGAAATTACCTCGGTGCAACTTTAGAAAAATGTTATAATTTAGTTCGAAAGCTTTTCCTTTCCCCGATCACGATCGATTCCACGTCTTTCTTGATCTATAAAAACACATTTAGTTCATTTAACACTCATACTATTTATTTCAATCCAAAAATCACATTATGGAAAAATTACATTTTTGCCCCCTAACTTTTACAAAATTATGATTTTCCCCTAGGCTCGGGAATTTAATTTCAGCCCTTATTCTTATGTTTTATGACATGCTGATCATTTTTCCCTTCTATGACAGCATAAATTCACACTCTAACATGCACTTATGACTATTAGGTATTTTTACCGATTAAGCCCTTTTACTCGTTTTCATTTAAAACCGAGTAGCACAAGTTGTTTAACATAATTTAAAACCTCATATTCTAGAATAAAACACCAAAATACACAAATTTAACCTATGGGTATTTTTCCAAATATGAACCCTAGGTCGAATTATTGCTAACATAAGCTAAATCGAGCTACCGATATTCCAAAAACGTAAAGAACATTAAAAACGGGGCTTGGAATCACTTACTATGGAGCTTGAAAGCTTGAAACAAACCCTAGCTATGGAGAACCCTTGAAATTTCGGCCTAATGAAGATGATGGACAAAAATTGGCTTTTAATTTTGTTTTTAATTTATTTTAATAACTAAATAACCAAAATGCCCTTACTACTAAACTTTCCAAAAATTCC
This sequence comes from Gossypium arboreum, assembly GCF_025698485.1. Classification (NCBI taxonomy): domain Eukaryota; kingdom Viridiplantae; phylum Streptophyta; class Magnoliopsida; order Malvales; family Malvaceae; genus Gossypium; species Gossypium arboreum. The sequence continues at coordinate 98,572,539 of NC_069082.1, forward strand.
ATCCATGTCCAATTTTTGTCCATAGACTTAGAAATTGGTCAAATTTCTATTTAAGACCTCCTCATTAATATTCCAAAGCAATTTCATACTAAAAACTTCTAGAATGCAAGTTTTACAAATTATTCGATTTAGTCCCTAATATCAACTTAAGCACTTTATGCATAGAATTTCATCACGAAATTTTCACACAATCATGCAATCATATCATAAACCTAAAAATAATTATAAAATAATTATTTCTATCTCAAATTTGTGGTCACGAAATCGCTATTCGATTAGGCCCTAATTCGTGATATTACAACTCTCCCTTTAAGGATTTTCCTCCTCGAAAATCTTACCGAAAATAGATATGGGTATTGGTTTCTCATAATTTCCTCAGTTCCCACGTTGCCTCTTCTATTCCATGTCTATGCCACAATACTTTCAAGAAGGCTATACTTTTATTTCTCAACTGCTTAATTTCGAGCCAAAATCTTTATTGGTTCCTCCTAATAGGTCATATTCGGTGAATTTCAATTTCATTAGAGGAATCATATTTGAAGGATCGAGCAGTAACATCGCAAAGATCGACACATGAAACACATTATGAATCTTTTCCGACTCGGTTGGCAAGGCTAGCCGATAAGCCACCGGTCCAACTCTTTCAATAACCTTATAAGGCCCAATGAAATGCGGACTCAACTTGCCTTTTGGCCAAACCTTAAAATTTTCTTCCACGGAGATACCTTTAGAAAAAATTTATCACCCACTTGGAACTCGATCTCTTTTCTCTTCAAATCCGCATATGACTTTTGTTGATCTGAAGTAGCTTTCGGACAATCACGAATCACTTTTACTTTCTCTTCGTTTCTCTAATCAAGTCAACTCGGTGAATCTGCTTTCTCCGAGCTCGATCCAATACAAAGGAGTCGACACTTGTGACCATACAATGCTTCAGACGGTGCCATCTCAGTATGCTCGATTGAAAACCGTTGTTGTAGGCAAATTCGACCAAGGGTAAATATTTCTCCCAACTGCCTTGAAATTCTAAAACACAACATCGGAGCATATCCTTGAGTACATGAATTACTCTTTCGGATTGACCGTCAGTTTGTGGATGAAATGCGGTACTGAAATTCAATTTCGTACCCAAAGCTTCTTGCAACTTTTTCCAAAACCTCGAAGTAAATCTCGAATCTCTATCAGAAATAATAGACATAGGTACTCCGTGTAATTTCACAATTTGAAATATATAATTCAGCTAACTTATCAAGGAGTCACCAGACGCATCGGTATAAAGTGAGCCAATTTTGTTAATCTATCAACCACAACCCAGATTGCATTTTTCTTTTTTGAGTCGAGGCAACCTGTCACAAAATCCATTGTAATTCATCCCATTTCCACTCGGGAATCATCATCGGTTGAAGTAAACCGAAGGTACACGTGTTCACTTTCACTTGCGGCAAATCAAGTATTTTGCTACAAACTCGAGATATCTCTCTTCATACCGTTCCACCAATATATTTTCTTTAGGTCGTTGTACATTTTCATACTACCAAGATGAACTTACAAACAACCATTGTGTGCCTTATGTAAAATCTTCTAAATCAACTCAGCATCTTTCGATACACATACTCAATCACGGAACATTAAGCAACCCTTTGGTCCGATTCGAAAGTCTGAGTTACAATCCAATTCACACTGAGCTCACTTGGCTCGCAATTCCCTGTCATTCTTCTGAGCTTCACAAATTTGCTGAAGAAATAGCGGCCTAACTCTTAACTCAGCCAAAATCAAACCATCATCAGACATAGCCAAATCTGTACGCATAGCTCTCAAAGCAAACAAAGATTTTCTACTTAAGGCATATGCAACTACATTCGCTTTCCCAGGATGATAATCAATTATTAATTCATAATCATTTAATAATTCAAGCCATCTCTGTTGTTGAAAATTCAAATATTTTTGATTCATCAAATATTTCAAACTTTTGTGATCAGTAAAGATTCAGCATTTCTCACCGTATAAATAATGACGCCAAATCTTCAAAGCAAAGACAATGGCGGCCAACTCTAAAACATGCGTCAGGTAATTTTTCTCATGCGGTTTCAACTGTCTTGAGGCATAAGCTACTACTTTACCTTATTGCATTAAAACTCAACCAAGACCAATTGATGACGTCATTGTAGATCACAAATTCTTTCCCCGACTCGGGTTGCACTAACACCGGTGCTTTGGTCAACCGCTCTTTCAACTTCTCAAAACTTTGTTGACACTCTTCATCCAATCAAATTTAACATTCTTTTGCAATGACTTAGTCATAGGAGAGGCAATCATTGAAAATCCTTGACAAAGCGTCAATAATATCCACTAAGCCCAAAAGCTTCTAACCTCAGATACATCTTTTGGCGTTTCAATTAACAATTGTCAAACTTTGCTCGATCGATTCAATACCATCACCCAAAACTACATGTCCCAAAAATCCAACTTCATAAAGCCAAAATTCACTTTTACTGAATTTAGCAAACAATTTCTTTTCTCTTAGAATCTGTAATACCATTCTTAAATGTTCAGCATGCTCAGACTCGTTTCGAGAATAAATCAGGATATCATCTATGAACACAACCACAAACCTATCCAAGTATGGCCGAAAGATTCGATTCATCAAATCCATAAAGATAGCCGGAGCATTGGTTAAACCGAAGGGCATCACAAGAAATTCGTAGTGTCCATACCTCGTTCTGAAAGTGGTTTTTGGCACATCCAACTCTTTAACTCTCAGCTGATAGTAATCGAATCTCAAATCAATCTTTGAAAACACTGTCGCCCCTTTTAACTGGTCAAATAAATCATCGATTCTCGGTAACGGATACCTGTTCTTTATCGTCACCTTGTTGAGCTGTCGATAGTCAATACAAAGTCTCATAGATCCATCCTTTTTCTTTACAAACAACACGGGGGCACCCTAAGGAGAGAAAGTCGGTCTCACAAACCCCTTATCTGTTAACTCTTGCAACTGAGCTTTTAATTCTTTCAATTCAGTCAGAGCCATTCTATATAGAGAGATCGAAATTGGTGCAGTTCCAGGTAATAAATCAATAGCAAACTCTACCTCTCTAATCGGAGGCAACCCCGACAATTCTTCTGGAAATACATCTGGGAATTCGCAGAATATCGGTACTGATTCAAGCTTCGACTCAGACATTTTAGTATTTAATACATAAGCAAGATAAGCTTCACACCCTTTTCGATATATCGTTGAGAGACATATGTACGAAATCACCATAGGCAATTTATTTGATTCATTTGTTTCCACCCGAAGAATTTCACCATTTTCACATTTCAACTCATGAGTTTTCTATTTGCAATTTATTCTGGCATCATGTAATATCAACCAATCCATACCCAAAATGACATCAAACTCATCAAATGGTAGCAACATTAGATTAGCCGAAAAACAGTGACCTTGAATCATCAAAGGGAAATTTTTGCAAACCTTATCTACTAACACATATTTGCCTAAAGGGTTTGACACTTTAATCACAAATTCAGTAGATTCTACAGGCAAGCTCTTACTAGATACCAAATTCACACAAACATAAGAATGAGTAGATCCGGGATCAATCAATGCAATAACAATAGTATCATAAAGAGAAAATGTACCAGTAATCACATTAGGAGATGACGCCTCTTCCCGAGCATGTATGACATAAGCTCTAGCAGGTACTCTAGCTTTCGGTCTCCCAGTTGATTCCTTTGTCACACTTCGACTACTAGCTCCACTTCTAGTATTTCTCGGAGGTCTACCTCTATTAGCAGCACCAGTCTGTCTGGCACTCTGAAATTTTTCTTCTTCAACCCTTTTTGGACAATCCTTAATATAATGTTCTCGGGAACCACATTTGAAACAAGCCCGACTAATTGTCCAACACTCCCTGAAATGTTGTTTACCATAGTGCTGGCACTCGGGTCTATTAGATGTCACATTACCTACACTCGCCATTGAAGTAGCTTGAGCTTTAGAACCCGAATATGATCTCCCACGATCCCGATATGAATGTCCAGTTGAAACAGTCAACCGAGGATTCATTTCTTTAGACTTCTTTGACTGAGATTGAAATGACTTACTCATTGACCTCTTTCTTGCGTCTCTGGCTTCATTCACAGCTTTTCTCTTCTCGTTACTCAGTTCTTCAGCTTTACAAGCTCGATCAACTAATACCACAAACTCTTTCAACTCTAAAATCCCAACTAGTAGCTTGATGTCTTCATTTAGCCCATCCTCGAACCTCTTACACATAATAGCTTCGGTGGACACACACTCCTGGGCATACTTGCTGAGTCTGACAAATTCACGTTCATATTCTGCCACAGACATTTTACCTTGTTTCAGCTCAAGGAACTCTTTCCATTTTTGATCAATGAACTGCTGGCTTATATACTTCTTTCTAAACTCCTCTTGAAAGAAATCCCATGTAACCCTTTCTTTCGGAACCACAAATACCAGTGTCTTCCACCAATGATATGCCGAATCCCTTAGTAAAGATATAACACATTTCAAACATTCTTCAGGAGTGCAAGAAAGTTCATCGAATACCCTGATAGAATTTTCAAGCCAGAACTTTGCTTTTTCGGGATCATCATCTATATTAGCCCTAAATTCTTCAGCCCCTTGCTTTCAAATTTTATCAACTGGGGGTTTGCTCAATCTTGTCATTTCGGCTCCTAGAGGAACTACGGGAACTGGTAAAGGAATAGGAGGGGTGGAGGAGGTTGAACGTTCGGATTTACCCTAACAAATTCTGTGTACCAATTACTTATCATACGGAGAAAGGCTTCTCGGGCCCCATCTCCCTGATCATGTGTCTCATGCCTGCTCTCAATGGCGCTTGATCCCTTGTGAGAGCGCATTACATTCGACATCATCAGCTACAGCTCGGTCAGGATCCATTTACTATATAAAAACATGATTTAAATTGTCAGGAGTCATCACACTATCATAATATAATTATTGCATGTATAGATAGACTTCTACACACGGCACGTAAATCCAAGAACTGCCTAAACTTTTGCTCTGATACCAATAAATGTAACACCTCATACCCATGTTCTAAGCTGGAACAATGTACGGAATATTACAGATCACGAAAACATGAATTCACACATTTACGACCTTACATAATTAATTCTTCTAGCTTGAACAAAATAGATAACATTAATGAGATATACATAAATACAAGTAAATTATCAAATTTTGACAAGTAATATTTTAAACCAAATTAATTATAACATATAACAAAATGATTCAACCCTCTATACATGCCATAATTCCAAAATAGTGTTTACAAAGTACCAAAAAGTATTGATAGCGTGGATGGGTCTCCGACGATCTTCAAATCCCGAGTTGGCTTAGTAACTCTATAAGACAAGAAAAAGAAAAGAAGATAAGCATATGGCTTAGTAAGTAAGTACGAAATTGATATATACAATTTATCAAAGTAAAACAATCATACTAGTATATAATCACATATTTAGGACAGGCTGTTTTCTAGAGTCCTAGTTTTTAAGAAAATCATATCTCGAGATACAAGACTCGAATTTCAATTCTGTAAATTTTTCCTGAAACTAGACTCATATGTATACTTACTAATTTTTTTCTAGAATTTTTGGTCAAGCTAATTAGTACAGTTTATTAGTTAAAGTCTCCCCTATTTCAGGGTATGACTACTCTGACCCCTGTGCACTACAAACCAAATTTCTCTCTATACAGAATTCCAACGACCATGCAGTTTGCTTCTCATAAAAATAGACTCAATAATGAATCCATGCATATAAGGTATGACTTTTAATAATTTTGTTACAATTTATGGTGAATTTATAAAATCAGAACAGGGGATCTCAAATTCATTCAGACCCTGTTTCACAAGAATTCAAATATCACACAATATAGAATTCTTTTCTTCCTATGTTTCTTTTATATAAAAATAGACTCATTAAGCTTTATTTTCATGTATAATTTTTATTTTTATTCAACTTCCACGATTTTTGGTAAATTTTTAAAATCATGTAACTACTGCTGTCCAACACTGTTTTATTTCTAACATTCACTCTCGCATAATTCCACCTAGTCCTTTTTGTATTACTAGAATTCGCTCAATTATCGAGCACATAGCTTCTAACTTTTCATATATTACCACATTATCGATTTTCCCCATTGAACTCAACGGAAAAATAACAAATATACCATTGTTTACACATATTTCCCCCTTCCACACTTATAGCCGAAGCTATCTGATACGCATAGTAGCCTGCACTTAGTACTACACATGCGACCAACAATCCGGTACACGTAGTAGCCTGCACTTAGTACTACACACGTGACCTCACCATCTAATACACGTAGTAGCCTGCACTTAGTACTACACACGTGACCTCACCATCTAATACACGTAGTAGCCTGCACTTAGTACTACACACGTGATCGAAGTCATTGAGTACGCATAGTAGCCTGCACTTAGTACTACACATGCGACTTAACAGTATGGTACATGTAGTAGCCTGCACTTAGTACTACACACGTGTACTCACAATGGGTCATTCGTATTGTTCCTGTTCCAAAGGTTCAACCGCGAAAATCTTTCCTTTTTCACTGTTAACACTTATTCACAATCTAATTAAATTTGCAAATTTCCATCATTTAATCGTTCTATGGACAGCCACCAATTCATATGATAACAACATAAAACAACATAAAAAATCGATAAATTATTCATGTACGAACTTACCTCGGTGCAAACTTTAGAAATGTTATAATTTAGTCCGAAAGCTTTTCTTTTCCCCAATCACGATCGATTCCACGTCTTTCTTGATCTATAAAAACACATTTAGTTCATTTAACGCTCATACTATTTATTTCAATCCAAAAATCACATTATGGAAGAATTACGTTTTTGCCCCCTAACTTTTACAAAATTACAATTTTGCCCCTAGGCTCAGGAATTTAATTTCAGCCCTTATTCTTATGTTTTATGACATGCTGATCATTTTTCCCTTATATGACAGCATCAAATTCACACTCTAACATGCACTTATGACTATTAGGTATTTTTACCGATTAAGCCCTTTTACTCGTTTTCACTTAAAACCGAGTAGCACAAGTTGTCTAACATAATTTAAAACCTCATATTGTAGCATAAAACACTAAAATAAACAAATTTCACCTATGGGTATTTTTCCAAATATGGTGTAACACCCCAAACCCGGCCTGGATGTTATGACCGGATCTGATGCGCCACATTGATACGTTCAAAACACTTAGTTTGGAAAAGCTGAGTTGGTGTTGTAAAAGACACTTTTAAAAGTAGGTTAAACTGAATGGAAGCTGCGCACCAGGTAGGAAACCAGGAAAAAGAGGAGGTGAGTCCATCGGACTGCTTAAGTACCAAGCTCTTCCCGGATCCAATCCTAGACATGCACACCGCCATTACCACACTCTAACATCTCGTAAAATTTTGAGAAAACCGTTTGATTATGTCCATCTTAAGAAAATGATTAATTTTGAAAACGTTTGTTTAAAATATTTATTTTCTTGGAAAAACATTTACTTTGCGGAAACTTTGCGCGTCATCGTGATCTTTTAAAAAATCAAGTAGTTTTTATAAAACGAACCCTAGTGCTAACCAGTTTAATAATCCCCAAAATAAAATTAATTAAAAAGAGTGGCCTTATTACAACTTTAAGCATAATAAAATAATCCAAATTAAATGCTAAACTTTTTTAAATCGGCAATCAATCTTCATGGCCACTCTGAATCCCGCTTGACTCCAAGTCCACCAACTAGGGCTCACCGCAAGGATGGAAGAGGAAGGGGTGAGTTTGGGAAAACTCAGTGTATCTGAAACCCATCCAAAGCCCAAATCAGCTCGAGCCCATTGGGCCTAAGCCCCACTCGGATAACAAGACACAGTGAACCAAGCCCTTTTCGAATACAAGAGCAAGGCCTTAGCCCTTTTTACATAACAATGTGGCCCATAGGCCCGGTTCAAGAACATGAGTAACAACAAGAATAATGAATGCAAGCCCATCCGGGAGACTACTCAACCCACCAACCGCTACACCGCCTGCACCAACCCTACACTCCATGTGGGGAATATCTCAACCCACCCAAATTTACACTCCACAGTTAAAAGAACGCACTCAAATTCATCGATTGAGGCAAAGCCTCCAAGACGTGGATGAACCACTTTCAATACTTCCTCCAAGAATACCCCAATCCCATGCAAGATATTAATAAAAGCATATCATGTAAAATACAACATGAATCAATCATGCAGTTCACCATTTTAAAACCCTAGGGTATATCGGTAATTTTGCTCTTTAGGGTAATTTGGTAATTTTGCTCTTTAGGGTAATTTCGTGATCTACGCCATCTGCACAAGCTAATTCAGTAATTTTATCAGTTTTATGCAATTTGATTCCACCATCTACCTAACAAAGCTAATTTGCCCATCTCTTACCCATATTGGTCCGTAAGCCCATTGAGCCCAGTTTTGGCCCATCGAGGCCCTTTTTCTGAAATACGCTAAAACGTCACACGAACTTGCTTACCACCTTGTGGTGCCAGATCTAACAATTACTCTATGACTTGAGAGCATTCGCATACTCACATGACCATGAAATGCCGGAATTTCGGCATTTCGGCTTTTGCCAATTGAACTAAGAAAGGGTGTTCGGTACACACCGATTCATGACGATCGCTTCGAGATCCCTTCGATGTCCTACAATTTATTAGCAGAGTTCTTATTTACAAATCATAATCACTAAACCCCCAAAACTTACTTATCCATGATCGAACCATATCCCTAAAAACCTTTAAAACCTTACCTTTTTGCCAAAATCGATAGTTAGCTTCGAATCCGATTGCTCCAATGAACCATGCCTTAGATTCAACACTTAAGAAGACTCTAGTCACTGAAAGAAAACATCAGTTAAAGACCCTTAGAGCCATATGCCCAAATCGACAGCCTCCCTAGATTTTAGGGACTTCGGCTTTTTTGAAGTTGTAAAATAAGACTAGATCTGAAGTGATGAGCACTTACCACTTGTTCCTCTTTGATTTCTACGCAGATCTGATGTAGATTTATCCTCTAAACGATGGTAGAACTCGAATCTAGAAGATCTGAAGTTTCAGCTATAAGTCCCTAAATCTATTGTATTTTGGCTTTTTAGGTGATGAAGAAGATGATGGTTTGAGGCTATAACCTTGGAGTAACGTTGCCAACAGATATTAAGGGTTTAGAGAAGATGAATGTTGATCACAAGGAACAAAAATACTGAAGGATTTGGCTTTGGAGAAATCGGCACAAGTAGTGAGTTTTCAGGATTTCGGCCTTTTAATGGCGATTGGTGATGAAGGTTTAATGGAAGATGGGATCGACAAAGAAGGTGAATAAGATGGTCAGAAGGTTTCGGCTAGAAGGAGAAGCATAAAGGAAGAGAAAACATAGAGGAAAAGAGAAGAAGAAAATTCGCACAATGAGAAATAGACTTGTGTTTTCGGCTTTGTGAGAATTCGAAAAGATGAAAGAAAGCTTTTGTGGCTAACCCTAATTCTCCAAGATAGAAAAGAAAAGAACCTAACCTAATATTAAATTAGAGTAATCGGCCCATCTCTCTAAGGCCCTTGTCGAAATTTACTTGTGTGATCACATGCCTAGTACATGCCTAAAAATTAAAAGAAAAACAATATGCCTACCTTACAACTTGAACCCTGGACCTCCAATTCCTTCCTAGGCGCCACTTTTTTAGGAACTTAGTGGCGTCACCTTGCCACTTTACCAAGGCCTTATTTGTGTCATAACTTACACAGTTCTTCTTAAAAGCCCACTTAACCAAATCTCCTATTCACTTAAAAATCCCACCTTGATATTTTACCGTGTTTAGCTTAGTCTTGGGCCTTCTAAAGGTCTACTAACACATTTAAACATAATTCCAATATTTAGAACATGAAAATTTCAAGATTTACTAAAATCACAAAAACCCAAAAAATCACGAAAATCGTATGCTACAACTAATATTTTTTTCTTTCCAATAATAATAATAATTTTATAAATATATCTAATAATAAAATTTCAAATATCAATAATACAATAAATAATAAAAATTTTCATAAAAATTTTCAAACATACATACTGATAATATTTTTCTAATAATAATAATTTTATCTCATAATACTAATTAAAATTTCATAAAAATTTAAAATATCCGTAATAATAAATACAAGAAAATTTTCTAGTGGTAATTTAATAAAATAAATTTTTTTCCGAAACGATAATATTTAAAACTTCCTAATTATTTAGGTTTTCTTCTATTCGAATCCCAGACTCAAAACCCAACTCTTCTAGGCCCCAAATTCAGGATGTTACATATGAACCTTAGGTTGAATTATTGCTAACATAAGCTAAATCGAGCTATCGGGATTCAAAAAACGTAAAGAACATTAAAAATGAGGCTTGGAATCACTTACTATGGAGCTTGAAAGCTTGAAACAAACCCTAGCTATGGAGAACCCTTGAAATTTCGGCCTAATGAAGATGATGGACAAAAATTGGCTTTTAATTTTGTTTTTAATTCATTTTAATAACTAAATGACCAAAATGCCCTTACTACTAAACTTTCCAAAAATTCCATCCATGTCCAGTTTTTGTCCATAGACATAGAAATTGGTCAAATTTCTATTTAAGACCTCCTCATTAATATTCCAAAGCAATTTCATACTAAAAACTTCTAGAATGCAAGTTTTGCAAATTATTCGATTTAGTCCCTAATCTCAACTTAAGCACTTTATGCATAAAATTTCATCACAAAATTTTCACACAATCATGCAATCATATCATAAACCTCAAAATAATTATAAAATAATTATTTATATCTCAGATTTGTGGTCACAAAACCACTATTCCATTAGGCCCTAATTCGGGATATTACACGTTTTCTCATAATTTCGTAGACCAAAATATTTTATAAGGTGATCCAATTACACTTTAAAAGGTTGGTGGTGACTCCCGTTTTCAAAATACCCTCCCCATTTAAAAGGAGATATCAACAGCTTGGCGACTCCACTGGGGAACAAGAAGAGAGTCAAGCTAAGAAATTGATTATTTTCTTTCCAAAGAAAACCTTTCTTATTGTTGTCAAGATACCTCAGACATACAATTTATCACAATTTCTTTAGGATATTAGTCAAAGATCTTCTTAAAAACTGCATAACTCGAGTATGACATAACATTCCATTTTCTCATTGACATATATTAAGATTTACCTAAAAGTGATAACTATTATACAGATTTGAACTTCATCTTCTATAGTCTATGCTTTTGCCGATATCAATTTCTTTCTAATAAACTAGAAAGGATTATCTAATAAAGCTATCTCAACTATTAATCATCGAAGCATTATACTATACTGAAGCCACTTCTATCAGAAGAATATCTTTTGCAGATAATCACATAGAATCATAATAAAACAGAAGTAGCGAAATCTCAAAGTATGGAACTAGACAGAATTTTTGAAAATTACAACCCATATAAAATGATAAAGATCTCAATGATATCCTAGAGAAATTCCAGAAGAAAACATCACTCATAAGCATTGAAATCAATTGTGACAAAAGCAATATAATCTTCATGTATATTCAACAAAACATTAACCAGTAGAAATAGAATACTAGCATCATACAAATTTTACCGTCAACTTTTCCCTCAACACAATGGAATAGAATACCAGGGAAAGATAGAAAAATGCCAATCATAACCCAAATAAACCAACAATGCTTTCATCTATTAGTATTTAGCTAACGTTCTCATGCGATAAGAGTTTCATTTGAAAATAAATAGCCACATATACTTGTGAGAATAATTGATCACATAGAATGTAACGCTCCAATTCTTAGTGCTTAAATTTGTGTGTTAGGTTGCACATTGGCTTGCTTGCTTTAATGGTTAAGTTTGCTGAGATGTGTGGGAAGTCCTTGGTTTAACCTGAGCTTTAGCAAAATTTTGTTTTAATTGAGTAAATTTTTTACCCTTACTGCTAAATGGTGGATTCTTAAATAATTGCAGGGAAATCAAGTTATAAAATGCCTATTGGTTTATAGGATAGTGGTTACTATTGCTAAGAGACTGGGGTTCGAGTCTTGCAGCGTGCAAGGGTGTTTTATTTTGCAAACTAATGAGTGGATGGTTGTATGGCAGTGGGACTCTATTGCTTGGACAGTTGGGGTGTTTGAGTGGAGTAGGGGATCATGTAGCCGAAATTTAGGAGGAAAAAGGGGGATTTGGATAATGATAGCTCTGAGGATGTTGTGGAGAGGTTTTAGGAGAAAATTAAGGAGATGGGATGAAGGGAGAGTAGTGGTGCCGTGTAACGCCCCGGATTTGTGCCTAGAATAAATGGGCTTTGCATATCAGAGGAATTGGAATTTAATTGTGCAAGTGAATGACACAATTGATTGTCTGCTCTAGTGGTTAAGTGATTAGGAGTGTTTGGGAGTGTTGGAGAAGTCTTGGGTTCTAACTTGAGATTTAGAAAAAATTTTGGTTTTAAGTGAAAAAAACCCTGGATGCTTGGATAATGGCCTTTTAAATTATTGTGTTAAATAAATGACACAAGGAAGCATGTGGTCTAGTGGTTGGGGCGTCATCAAGGTTGCAAGGGAGCCTGGGTTCAAGTCTTAGCTCTTGCAATTTATATTGGTTTTTCTTTTAAAGGAACTTGGACTTTAGCCTATAGACCTTATAATTAATTAAGGATAAAATATGACACAAAAAGAGCCTGTGGCTCAATGGTAGTGGCATGTTTCTAAGGCTAAGAGAGCTTGAGTTAAAATCTCATGATGCGCAAATGAGTATTTATTTTACTTCCTTGCAGCGTGAGAAGTGGTGTTGGACTGAAACTCTGTAAGGTGGAGTTTGACTTGGTCTTGGAGGGATTTGTGGAGCAAGTTAAGTAGGAGATTGGGGAGAAAATCAAGGAAATTTAAAATAAAAGGTTGGTAAGGTGTTGTGGCTGATTGGGACTCTAAAGCATTGCTTGAGAATTCAGTTAGGGGGAAATTAGGGAGTAATTTCGGCTTTAGTGGTTCTCTCTTGACATTTCTATTTCAGGTTTTCTGCACTTTTTGTTTTGGAGTAGTCGATTTGGTACCATTCAGGTATTTTTGCTTGTGGTTTTTACTTTTTTTCTGTCCCTATTGATCGATTCTTTTTTGTCTCTTACTCTCTTCATAAGTCAATTCCCTTTCCTTACTCAATATGGGTGTTAGCCGAATTCACCATCTCTCCTCCCTCTTTATTCTTTTCGACTTTTGTTCCCTTGTAGCCGATTCTTTTTCTACTCTCACTCTTATTTCTTGTTTCTTTTGATTCAACATCTTTTGTTTCGATTGAGTGTCGGCCTTCATTTTCTTCTCTTCTGCATTCAAGATTTTTCCCTTAACTCTCTTTATTTCTCTTCTGTGAGTTTGGTCAAATATCACTGCTGTAACATCCCGTACCCGAGACCGTGGCCGGAGTCGAACACGAGGTGCTAACAGACATAATATATTTATTTTCACAGTCCATTTAAAAATTTCCAGACAGCTAGCTAACTGTGTCACTGTCACCTTAAAAATCATATCTTGAGTTCCACAACTCGAAAATCAGTTTCGTGATTTTTCCCTGAAACTAAACTCATATATTCATCTACAAATTTTTTTCTAGAATTTTTGGTCAGGCCAATTAGTACATTTTATTAGTTAAAGTATCCCATGTTACAGGGATCAACTACACTAACCTTTGCGCATTATGACTTGGATATCTCCCTGTACAGGGCTTCAATACTGATTCCGTTTGTTTCTATAGAAACTAGACTCAAAGAGGAATCTATAAATATATGGCATGACTCCTAATTATCTCTGGTTAATTCATAATGAATTTACAAAGTCGGAACAGGGAATCCAGAAACCGTTCTGGCCCTGTTTCATGAAAACCTAAATATCTCTTAACATACAACTCATATGACCGTTTTGTTTCTTCCATATGAAAGTAGATTCATCAAGGTTCATTTAAATAATTTATTCACTATTTAATTCCATTCCTACTATTTTTAGTGATTTTTCACATCCACATCGCTGCTGCTGTCAGCATCTACCTTTAAGGTAGACTTTACCTATTTCATAGCTTCCATGATTCAATTAGCCCTTTTTGCATACATAGCACAAAGTATAATCATGATTAACCATTCCAATGGCTAATCGTTTCCAAACATTTCCATACCTCTTAGTGATCAACATACAAAACGATTATAGTACTATGCTAAAAACGTATATAAGCCATTTTCGCATGGCTATCCAAATTTACACAAAATCCATGGGTACATGACCAACAACAAAAGGGTAGTCCTATACATGCCATTTCAAAGTTCAACCAAAATTGTACCAAAAGGGGCTTTGATAGTGTGGGAGACTTCGACTTCCAAAAATCCCGAGTCCGATGGTGACGAGCCAAAATCTATAAACAGAGAAACAAAGAAATGGAGTAAGCAATTTATGCTTAGTAAGTTTTGAGCAAGGATTCCAGCACAAAAAGCATAGCATTCATATAGCTAAACGAATAATTTCATATGCACAAATTCTCAATATCATACTTACTTCACATTACCAACCCTTATGTTCATACACAAAAGATCAACTTAGCCAAAGGCGGTAGCTCATTTATCGATGACGAATACAAATTTGTGAGGATCAACTAATTCAAGCACACACGAAACATACCTCATTGCTGGGATTTTACGAGCGTATTAATTTAAATTTTACAGAGGATCGCTCATTCCCAAATCAAACATCTTGGGTTTAGCGGATATAACCACTGCGACAAGGCCTTGGTCTTAGCAGGATATGGTCACTAGCATAAATGCCTTCGGGACTTAGCCGGATATAGTCGCTAGCACAAATGCCTTGGATCTTAGTCCGGATGTAGTCGCTAGCACAAAAGCCTTGGGACTTAGCCAGATATCATTCGAGTAACCATGCACATATATCAATAAATCATGACACATTCATATTTCATTTTCATTACCAAAGCTCAAACACAAGACACTTATCACATTTACAATTTCAGCTCAATAGCCACATACAAGAGCATGATTTTGATTTACTTAAGACATAATCTAACCGAATCATAATTTAAGTTCCATTACTCGAAAACTTACCTCGGATGTTATCGAATGATTCCGATGGCTATTTGACCACTTTTTCCTTCCCTTTATCGGATTTAGTTCCCCTTTGCTCTTGAGCTTAATTTAACAAATAAATTGATTTAATCATTTGAGCATCAAAAAGAGGAACTCAAGGTACTTAGCCCACATATATTCATTAGACATTAAAGTCACATATGTACGGAATCATGAATCAAACTCAACACATTAGTTAATACTCTCCTTAGCCGAATTTTCTAAGTCAAGATAAAGCCTTCAATATGCTTACCTATGGCCGAACAACACATCAACCTATGTACTCATTCATGTGGCCGATTATGCATGTCTATGTTGAGGCCAATTATATACTCAATACCACACACAAATGGCATACCTTTTACTAACTAATGCATTACATATTATAACTCAATACGCATCCATCATGTACTCCATAACCGAAACACCATCATATGTAAGTATATACCTTGAGATATTGTATATGTCATACCAATACGTCATGTGCAAACATATATATATATATATATATATATGTGTGCAAGAGCCGAATCTCAAAGTTGTTTATAACTAAACATGAACATAAATCCAAAACACAAATCTTACCTACCATGCAATAAGCATAAATCATACTTATGGATATACCATGGCTGAATACATCACAACACCATACCATTTCAATTTTGGTCATGGTTAAACAAAGAACTTAATGTCTCACTCAAAAATGCTAAAAAGAAAATCCAAGAGTCATCAATCCATCATCACATGTATCATTATCAAGCTTCATATTTAGCATGCAATGGCATTAACACAAAATCCACCTTGGCCGAATATCATCCCCATGACATAGAAAAGATTTGAACCATGGGCTAATTAGAACTCAAGCTAGCAACTAAAAACATGCATGAATCTCATGGCACAACCTCAAACATACCTTAATCTAGATACAAGTATGGCCAAACCTCTTCCTAATCCTTTTCCAAACCAAACATGAAGCAAGAACTCCTTCCTTCTTCCTTAGAATTTTCGGCTAAAAGAAATGAAAAAGGATGAACAAATTTTTTTTTCTCTTTTCTTCAACTCACGGCAATGGGGGGGGAAACACTCACACACATTCTTTCTTTTTTTTTTCCATTTCTTTATTACCCATACTCCTTGTTTTATTTTTCCTAACATACCTCACTAACATAACATGTTTGTGACATGTTTCCACTTATAGCATGGCCGGCCACTACTAATTAGGGGGGAAATTTGACATGCAAGTCCTCCCTTTTGATTACATGCACTATTAGATCCTTATAGATTAGCCTATCACATTTCAAAAGTGTCACACAAGTCCTACTAACTGAATTCACATGCAATCGACTAAATCAAACATTACGTTCAAACATTCAAACATTTCGGTGACAATAAATATTACGTTCAAACATTTCAGTGACTCGGTTTAGCGGTCCCGAAACCACTTCCCGACTAGGGTCAATTTTGGGCTGTCACAACTGCTCCTCTCCCTCGCAACCCATTCGGTTATTATTGTTAGCCAATTGTGCTTTCCTTTTTGTAAGCCGAATCTCTCTGCATTTGGTTATCCATCTGATCGAACTCGCAATGAGCAAAGGGGGTTTTAGCAATAAAAGGATGTCAATGGTGTCGAGTGGGAGTGGACGCGTAGCCTCTTCCCCAAGTTTAAGTGGCGTAGGGTGTCGGTAATTCGGGACTTTCCGCGAGGTTGTGGAAAGGTGACTGCACCAAATTTTGGATTAAGTAAGCAAATCACAGTTGACCAAGGGAAGTGGTAGTCGATCCTTTGGCTAGGGGTTTTTGTTAAGATTCTTTTAACTATATTGCTAAATGATTAACCGATGTTATGTTGAATATAGGTTCTGGCGATCGTGAATTCTTAGTACTCTACGTGATCGGGTGTGTAATCAGATATCTTGTTTGATAATCAGCTAAAAAGCCGAAAATGTGCGTGATGTTTACTCTGCTATGACTATAGGCTAGCAAAATGCCGAAAAGCCGAAAACATGGCGTATGATGCAACACGAGCGTGTGATCATACGTGTGGCGAATCTAGCCCACGAAATGTGGGTGTATGGTGGAAGAGGCCGCCATGAACGAATCCATTGGCTTAGGCCATAATGGGCCGAATAGGTGCAATGGGCCCGTGGGCCCGCTTGTGTCAAATCAGCTGCTAGGTGGAATATGGTTGGGCTCGTCATGTCACGTACATGACATAGGCTGTTCTAGGCCACGTTGGGCCGGACTGGGCCGTGTGGGCCCAATGAGTTGTGGGCTCACAAGGATAAAATGTATGTTATGTGGTAAGTTATGTACTGGGCTACGTAGTTCATACAGCCGTGAATATTTATGGGTTAAATGGACCATATGGGTAAATTTTGCTGCTAAACGGGAAGTAGATAAACTTGTCATGTCGCGTACATGACCCAGGTTGTTTTGGGCCTCGGTCGGTCAAAATGGGCCGTGTGGGCCCAATGGGCTTGTGGGCCCACATGGATACATTCTACGGTGACTAACTATTAATGAATCGGGCTATGGTTTACTCATAGTCGTATCTAAATTTGGGCTAAATGGGCCACACAATTGTGTGGCCCCACTTGGGTCGAGTATGGACCTTAGGCCCATTTGCACCGATATATCTGTTTAGATTACTTAAGTCACTCGAGGCGATGATGGACCTTCGGTTGGGTCGTTAAGACCCCAATTTGTAAAATTACCAAAATGCCTCTGTAAGGTAAAATGACTGTAATACCCTGTATGGTAAGATGATGATTATGCCCTTATGTTTCATATGATTGATGTGCTTATGATTGACATATATGATTGTACTGAGTATGACTTTGCATACACGTAATGTTTATGACATGACATACTGCATGGGGTTATGATTTTGATGTGAAGGAAGTACTGTACTAGTGACTATGTCACATTCACTGTTACTGGTGGTTATGACACAATTACTGATACTGGTGGCTTGCCACATTTACTGTTTCTGGCAGCTTTGTTGCGATATTAGTGTGCTAGTTGGGTGGTTCGATTTATATCCCCACATGGTGTATTGGTTGGTACGAGTGGTGTGCTGGCTAGATTTGGATGGGATGCATAATTGCATTACACTGTTCCGATACTGTACTGGGCTTAGGCCCACACTGATACTGTATAAGGCTAAGGCCCACACCGTGACCGACATCAGATAGGGCTAAGGCCCGATCGGCATCGCATCTTTGTTTCATTGTCGTGATAGGGATTACACACTGAGTTTTCGTAAACTCACCCTTTCTTTTAACTAAGCAGGTAATCCCCAATCTTAGACAATTTGGTGCTGTGAAGGACTCAGAGGTGGCCACACGATTGTTGATGTTCTACTTTTGACTTTATTTACTTTGATTTCGTTTGGGTTTTAATTTATGTAATAAGGCTATTTGTGGTTTTAACTTTTATTTGGGCTTTGATTTCTCACCCTAAACTTCTAGACTAGGAAAAGCTGAGTTTTCAAAATAACAACTGTTTTCAAGAAAAACACGCATTTTAAACTTCAAAGTTTTTAAAAGCTTTCATGATTTTATTCAGTTTAAGGAATCAATAGTGATAAATATGGCAATTGTTTTGACAATTTGATTTCAATTAGTAACAACTTAATTTTCCAAATTTTCTCAAGAAATAAAGACTAAAAGAGGTTTAACTTAAGTTCAAATTCTTAACGACAAGTCCTATTTCTGAAAAGCACTTCGACATGACACGTCGGATTCTGCCGTAACCTCCAGGTCAGATTTGGTGTGTTACATGCCGTATGGGGACTCTAGGGATTCGACTTGAGGGTGTAATAGGTTTCTTTGTGGCATTTTGGTTGCTGTCTAATGTGCTTCTTTTGGGTTTTTTCACTTTGGGTTTTGGGTAGCCGAATTCTGTGTGTAACCATTCGGGCATTTTCCTCTTTTTGCATTCTTTCAATTTTGCTTTTCTTTTAGACCATTTTTCCTTAAGTGCCAAATCTCTTTCCTTTTCCCTGTGCCTTTCCCTCTTCATCTTGTTCCTGGGCCGACTATATCATTTCTTTTCTCCATCTCTTGTGTTTCGATTTTGGGTTAGTGCCCATGACTTCTCTTTTCCCTCATTTCTATCTTTCGATTCTCTACTCCTTCCTTGTGATTAGCCGAATACACCATTTCCTTTACTCAATTGTTTGTATTTTGTTTTCGGGTTGTAGGAGTTCTCTGGCGATCGGTAAGTGCTCATGTTTCCCTTTCTACTTCTCACGACCGTTGTGATCTTTTCTCTTTGAATTATTATGATCAAACTAAGAAAGTTTGTTTAGTTAAAGCACTGAAGCGTGAGTTCGGAGTTGAGGTAACTAGGTGGGATCTAGAGAACTCAACGAGAGAAAGTTACCCTATCCTATTTGCCGGTAAGATTTTCGGGGACGAAAATCCCTAAAGGGGGGGAGTTGTGACAACCCTAATGTGACCCTAGTCAAGAAGTGGTTTCGGGACCACAAAACCGAGTCATAAAAATAATTAACCGTCATAATTGATGCTTATTATATGTATATATGCATGTGTGAAAATTTCATATTTGAATTTTGTTAATTGCATGTGAATTTAGTTAATAGGACTTATGTGTGACACTTTTGAAATGTGATAGGTTAATCTATAAGGATCAATTAGTGCATGAAATCAAAAGGGTGGACTTGCATGTCAATTCCCCCACTTAATTAGTAGTGGCCGGCCATGACATTAAGGATAGACAATATGGGATGGGTAAAACATAATATAAACAATTTGTGATAACATGTTGTGGGAAGAACAATAAAATATGAGGGGAGTGGGAGGAGAAACCAAAGTTGTTTCATCCTTGCTCCCCCCCTTTTACCGTACCTAGAAGAAGAAAAAAAAGAAAAAGGCTTCATCCTCTTTGTTCTTCTTGATCGAAGAATCAAAGGAAGAAGAGAGGAGTTCTCTTGCTTCATGTTCGGCTTGGAAGAGGTTTGGAAGAGGTAAGTACCTTGAAATTCTTGGAAAATTATGTATAAAGAAGGTGGTTAGTTCAAGTTCTAATCATTCAATGGCTTGTTTATTTGGTTAAGTTCCGTTTCAAGGTTTGATCAAATTATGGTTATATTTGACATGGTTGGTTTATTTTGTTATGCTTGTTATATGATAGGTATGATTTGTGTTTTGGTGATGTGTTTGTGATGTTAATTATATGATTCGAAAATGAGATATGTTAATGATGAAATATAATCGGCCATGGAAGTAGCTCATTTTGGAAGTATGATTTGTGGTATATTTTTTTAGGGGTCGATTATAAAATTTGGCTTAAGTAAGGTAATTGGTAAAAGATGTGGTTATGATATAATACATATGCTTTCATAAGCTAAGTTACGAATATGTGATATCTTGCATATTGGTTGTTAAGGTAAGGTTTGAGATATTAACGTATGAATATGTTTTGTATACTATTTGATGTTCATTTAGGTACGGTTATAAATGATGCAATTAGTTTTGATTTAAATTGTGAAATTGGTTGAATTATTAAAGAATAAGTTTTATGACCGAATATATGGTTAAAAGGTTGGCCATGCATATGTATTTTGGAAATGGTAAAGGGTTGTATATTTATATTTGGCTATCAACTGGTAAAATATGTTTTTACATGCCTATGATATGTTTTGTTTGTGGTTAGGCAACTAATGGTCAAGTTGTTAAGTTAAATGCTTGAGTTTAAAATGTGCCTTATATGTGGTTTATGAATTTGGTAAATGATAGATTGATATTTTGGATATTTCATTAGTCAAGTGATATTGTAACTATGGTATGATTTGATTTGGCACTTATGTGTAAAATTGGTAGTTATTATTTTGGTAAAATGTGCAAAATTTGGTAAGACCAAATTTTATACTTAAGCTTAAGTGAAGTTGTTAATGCTGTATATATATACATATATTAACGATTAATGAATCATGTGGTTTGGCTTGACTTAGTAAATAGTGAAGAAATGCATATTTATACATAGTGTTTATGAAAGGTAGTTTTATAAATGTGATATGAGTATTTTGTTTGTAAATGAGTAGTAAATATGTTAAGAACGGTTCTAAAATGTATATGGATGCCGTGTGATTGTGTTTGATTGGGAAGTAAATTGTTTGATTTAGCTCAAGAGCTTAGAGGATCAAAGTCGGATAAGGGAAAAGAGAAAGTAAACGAATAGCCGTGGATATCTAGTCGTCGACCACTTCCGAGGTAAGTTTTAAGTGATCAAACGTTGAGTAAATTCAATCATAATAGGACAGAATGAGTTGATTTAATAAGATATGATGTGGCCATGATATGTTTTAGACTCAAATGGTGAGTTCATAAGTGTTTGGACTTGGAAATTCAAGAGCAAATTGTAATATTTTGCTTAGGACAGCAGCAGTAACGTGATTTAAGAAAATCACCATAAATTGATGGTGTGGAATTATAGGCTGAATAAAATATGTAATCAAAGCTTAATTAGTCTAGTTTCTTATAAAAGAGACCGTGTGAGCAAAGAAATTTCCTATAGAGAGATATTTAAAGTTGAGTGAGACGGTGTCAGAATGACTCTGAAATCCCCTGTTCGGTTTATAGAAAATCATTATAATTTTTACAAAAATGGTTATAAGATAAAATTTATATGCTTAGACTCCTTAATGAGTCTAGTTTCAAATGAAATCCAATAGAACACATTTTGAATTCTGTACAATGAGAAATTTGATTCGTAGTGAAGAGTGGTCAGATTAGTCAAACAATGAAGCAGGGGAAATTTTAAGAAAAATCTGGTATTGATTGGCCAAACCTAAAATTCTGAAAATTTTATGGATGGAAGATATATGAGTCTATATTCAGGGAAAATTAATGGCAATTGATTTTGAGTTTTTTTTGCTCAGGAAAACAGCTTTTAGTGAATATGTGAATTTGTTGTAAACATTGATGAAACTAATTGAGTTGCTTATAAGCTGTTGCGGAAATTGATGTATGAGATATGTATATGTGGTAAAGCCGAATGGCTAATGTGAAATATGTATGAGATAAGTATATGTGGTAAAGCCGAATGGCTAATGTGAAATATGTATAAGATATGTATATGTGGTAAAGCCGAATGGCTAATGTGAAATATGTATGAGATAAGTATATGTGGTAAAGCCGAATGGCTAATGTGAAATATGTATGAGATAAGTATATGTGGTAAAGCCGAATGGCTAATGTGAAATATGTATGAGATATGTATATGTGGTAAAGCCGAATGGCTAATGTGAAATATGTATGAGATAAGTATATGTGGTAAAGCCGAATGGCTAATGTGAAATATGTATGAGATATGTATATGTGGTAAAGCCGAATGGCTAATGTGAAATATGTATGAGATAAGTATATGTGGTAAAGCCGAATGGCTAATGTGAAATATGTATGAGATAAGTATATGTGGTAAAGCCGAATGGCTAATGTGAAATATGTATGAGATATGTATATGTGGTAAAGCCGAATGGCTAATGTGAAATATGTATGAGATATGTATATATGGTAAAGCCGAATGGATAATGTGAAATATATATATGAGATATGTATATGTGGTAAAGCCGAATGGCTAATGTGAAATATGTATGAGATATGTATATGTGGTAAAGCCGAATGGCTAGTGTGAAATATGTAGGCGATGTGTGTATATTGTGGCCGAATGACCAAATGTGAAAGGTGTGTATTATTAGATATTTGATGAGGCAAATGAATTACAAATATGACAGTCGATGTGAATGTTGTAACATCTGATTAAATGTGCATGAAACTTGGAAATATATTCCGGGTAAGACCCGATGACTACGTGTGGAGATTTTGTCTGGGTAAGACCCGATAACTTCGTGTGGAGATTTCATCTGAGCTAAAGGTCTCGCCGATAATTCGAGTAGAGGTTAAAGCTATAAGACTTCGTAATAAGAATTGCTTATAAATATATTCAATGCGAAAGGTTAAACAAGTATGTACTCCAAGTTTATATGTGAGCTTGATTTGAACTAAATCATAAGGTAGTTATGTGATGCATACGAGAGCAATCTATGAGACTATTCCTATGATTATGTGACATCAGATCAGTGTGAGAGGTTATGTAAAATTATACAATATATCCATGTCACATGAGCTCACTTTTATGTGAAAGTTTATCTGCCTATTGTATATGATGAGATGTGCATATTCGGTAAAGGGATGGTAGGCCCGAAGGAAGAGTGAAATAAAAATACGAACAACTATGTTATAATTTGATTGTTATCTGTTGACACTGCTTAAACCTTACTAAGCATTGTAATGCTTACTCCGTTTACTTTGTTTTCTCTGTTTTATAGATCTCATTTCGAAGCTACTGGCTCGGGGATCGTCAGCAACTAGTCACACTATCACTATCCACTGTTTGTTACTGTTATGTTTAGAATTATTTTATGGCATGTATGGAATAGACCAGTGGCCGAAGAATATTTTGGTTAATGTATATAAGCAATGCGAAAATGACATTTTTTTTTATGTGTACTTATAGAAGTTTAAATTGTATCCCTGACTGTCTTTAGTACTTATCTAAAGGAATGTTTAAAAAAAAAAATTTACTGTTCTGATATGAGTTTCAAGTCCGGTAATGCCCCTTTACCTATTCCGGTAACGGATACGGGATTTGGGGTGTTACAATTTTCCATAAACTCACCCTTCTGTTCTCCTATGTAGGTAATCACTAGGTGGGTCGGTGCTGCGAGGGACTCGGTGGAGGCCACATAACTACTTTTGCTACTGTTTTAAATTTTTAATCTTTAAGGTATTTTATTTGGGTTTTTGTTATGTAATAAGTCCTCTTTAATTTTTACTTTAATTTGTGATTACTCATTTTGATTCATATCTGCTAGCAATACGACACGAATTTTCAAAGGATAAATGTTTTCAAAACACCACGCCGTTGCAATATATCTCAAAAGCTTCCATAACAAACAATGTCTTTAAAGTGTAATAACAACCTAAAATGATTAAAAATTTGCTAAACCTACTGGAGCTTTTCACTTAAAAGTTTTGTAAAAGATCACTATAAGGGTTTTTTTTTAGAAACTACGGACTTTTTGAACAGAACGACACTTTTGAAAATACACTTTAATGTGACATCGCATATTCAGCCATAACGTCTAGGCCGGGTTTGGGGTGTTACATAGAATACCCAAAAGAGATCATTATAAGCTATTCAACTACACTACTGTACTCAGATATCTTTACAATTCATACATTATTCCACTGTCTAATTCTGTCATTATTGATTCCTTATTATCCCATCACTAGCAGAAATCAATTAAGTAAAACTTCCAGGTAATATATTCTTTAGATAACATACCTGAATATTTTGTTTCATCGAAGTCAACTTCTTCTTTAATAGTGACTTTGCATAATCCAAATAACCTTCAAAACGATCCGATATTTCCTCTAATACTGTTTTTACTGTTGACTCATTCTCTTATATAACTAAATTATTAATCCTTCAATCACGGAACTCTGTAATTCCACACTTGTGTTATTATTCAATCTAAATCTTACAGATTTCAATGTATCACTAAACTGATAAGGGGGTGAGGGTCGTAAAGCCTTTAATTTAACTCTCACATATACATGCACATAACATAACATTTATCAATAACATAACATTATAAACTTTTATTCATACCTTTATGAATTTTAACTCATCATAAACACATTTTCGCTCAAATATTTGAGTACCACTTTCTACACTATCGAAATTAGCTCGGTTGGAAAGCATATCTGTCTAATTAAAATAATTTTTGTCAGAGTTGGAAGATATCACACTATCACATGTTCTATATGGCATGTATAGCTAGACTCACATATGCGACGTTACTCCTAGAATTGACTAAACTGTAGCTTTGATACCAATAAATGTAACACCCCTCACCTATATTCGACACCATAATAGGGTTACAGAGCATTACCTGACTTATATCACATATAACTGTACTTTTGGCATAAATTCACTCAAATCATACAATCATCAGTCAAACTCAATAACTTTATCCCTTAAACGAGCCTATGAGGCTTTAAACATGCTTTAAAAATGGTTCAGGACTAAACGATAATTCAGAACAAACTTGGGAAACTTAGAAAATTTTTCTTCAAACAAAGAGACACCCTCGTGTGGGTAGGCTGTGTGTCTCACATTGCCACTAGACATACCCATCAGCCATGTGAAAATAGGGGGTACATACTGACTTATGCCATATGGCCAAGTCATACGCCCGTGTGTGATGCCGTGTGGAGCATACTGACTTGCTTCCAATTACAACACCAAAGGACACATGGCCGTGTATTATGAATGTGTGTCACACATGGTTGAGTCACACGCTCGTGTGCTCTGCTTATGTGGACGAAAATAGGCTCATTACAAGCCACCTTTCTCACCTAAAGGAAACACATATAAACAAGTGCAAATGATACCATTTCCATACACAATTAAACAACCAAATCAATCTCAAATCATCACATTATAGACCATTTCAATACCAATCAACAAGATTCTTAAGCCAAGATTCACATATATAACATATACTAAATCAGTCTACTTTATTAACCAATTTGGCATTTGAATACCAAACCAAAACCAAGTACATCTTAAGTTATTACACAACACATACCAAATGGTCATTTGACTAACTTAAACCATCATTAAACTTACCAAAATAACTCATATCACATGGGAATATATATAATTTAAACCACATACTATGTAACACCCCAAACCCGGCCCATACATTACGACCGAATCCGACGTGTCACATTGAAGCGTTACTAAAAAGTCATGTTTTAGCTAAAGTCTTTCTTAGTGTTTAAAGAATAACCTCATTATAGATTAAAGTGGATGGAAGCTGTGCACCAGGCAGGATGCTAGAAAAGAGGAGGTGAGTCAATTAGACTGCTTAAGTACCTAGCTCTCCACGGATCCAATCTTAGACATGCACACAACCACTACCGCACTTTAACCAAGTGTTCCTTCATGGAAACCGATTCATTTAAAACCATTTTAAAAGGGTTATTAATTTTGAAAACATTTTCATTGCGGAAGCTTTGCCATGTTATCGCGATATTTTGAAATCGAGTAACTTTTTTAAAACGTGCCCTAGAGCTATTCAACTTCAAACAATTAAATCAATATCATGCCTAAGCTAATAAAACATACTTAAACAATTAAGAATAATTAAAGCGGCCTTATTACATCTTAAAACCCAAAACAATTAAAGAAAATAAGTGCAAATCAAAGCATATGAAGAAAACCGAATTTGAAGAGCATGTGGCCACTCCGAATCCCTCACGGCTCCAAGTCCACTATGGTTGGGGATTACCTGCATGGATGGAGACAAGGGGTGAGTTTGGAAAACTCAGTGTGTAAAATAACCCAACCATAGTCCAGATCAGTTTAAACCGCAGAAACAGGTCAAGTTGGGCCTTAGCCCTATACAGAGTTCAAAATGAAGCCCATAGGCCCATAACAGATACAAAACAGATATATCATGTATGCAGAAAACCTAACCCATATCCATCCGTATACACCCCCGTACCAACCTTACACCATGTGGGGAGACTACTCGACCCATCTATCCGCTACATGCCACAGAATTTGCAGCACGGCTGCCAGAACAGATATTGTGACAGAGTCACCAGATACAGATATTTGTGGCAGAGCCACCAGAACAGATATTTGTGGCATAGCCACCAGAAACAGATATTTATGGCATAGCCACCATAACGCTTCCTCCATCAATATAACCCATATCCCATGCAACAGATATACATGTCATGGCATACCACAAACAAAATCAGAATATCGTGCATTTCAGTCAAAATTAACCCTATGGGTATAACAATCATTTTGCACTTAG
Source organism: Gossypium arboreum (assembly GCF_025698485.1). Lineage (NCBI taxonomy): Eukaryota > Viridiplantae > Streptophyta > Magnoliopsida > Malvales > Malvaceae > Gossypium > Gossypium arboreum. The sequence continues at coordinate 98,599,708 of NC_069082.1, forward strand.
GGGTATAATGGTAATCTTTATACAGTAAAATTTACTATTTTAGGGTTTTCATGCACATACAACCATTAACGTATTAATAGAAACACTTACCGAGCATTTTTTACCAAAATGGGCCAGTTGGCCCATTAACCCGTTTTCGGCCCATTAAGCCCAAATATACCGAAGTGCATGAAATTGCGCACTCTGCATCTTACCACTTGAGATTACCAAGATTCACAAACAAACCATCTCACGAGCGCTCACACGCTTGCAAGTCCACAAAATGTCGACTCTTCGGCATTTCGGCTTTTCGACTTTTGCCGATCTAGTCTATGATAGGGTGTCGTTTACACACCTGATCTGTAACGATACGTTGGCGTGATCCACACACAACTTGCCTACAATCGAGTTACTAAAACTTCAGTCTACATATCAAAAACAAACTACGTACTAGCCCCCTTACCATATTCGGCCAACATTGCCTTAGACTCTAAAGTTCTTACCTTTCTGCCGAAATATGGACTAGATCTAGATGTCCAACAGAGTTAGCCTTCAAGCCCTTCGCTGTACGTCCCCTTGTCCACGCTAGCGCATACAAAACCAAAGAAAGAGGCAAAAACGCCCTTAGTCCCAACGTTAGCCACCCTTAAAGGGTTTTGGCTCTTCTTAAAAGCATAAGTAACTAGCGAAAGTTGTTCGAATACTTAGCAATCATTGTTCTGCCCAAAAGAGTGCTCCTATCTATGATATTAATCCCAATCTACTGTAGTTAGAAGAAATAGGTTCAAGTAGCCAAAGATTCAGCTTTCTAAACCACAAGTATGAAGGTTTCGGCTTTTTAAAGAAAAAGGGAAAGGGGTTCAGCTATAGAAAGATTCAGCCTCCTAGATGTGAGGGAAACAAATGAAGAGAAGAAGAAGAGACATATGAAAAATTTAGGTTCGGCCAAGGGGTAATTGGCAGCAGGTACTTGGTTTTGAGAGGAAACAGGGATAAAGAAGATGAGAGTCGACAAGAAAAGAAAAGAGAAAAGAAGATGGGAGGAGATGAGAGAATTCGGTTCTTGAAGAAGAAAAGTTGGCACAGGTGTAGGGTGTAGGTTTTGGCTTCTAGCAAAAGAAAAAAAAGGAAACCCAGTCTTGAAAATACAAGAAGAATTCGGCAGCCACAAGTCCAAATGCTGAAATTCCCAACACTAAATGACCTAGCTGAATTGCCTATACTAAAGACCCTTGGCCGGCCAACTCTTTCCCCTCAAGAGTCCAACATTTGGCCAACACCAAGCTCTTTGATCAGCTCCTAAATTTCCTCCCTTATCTCTCCCTTACCCAATCCCCTGAGCAGCTCAAACTCTTCCTAACAGAGTTCCACCTATGTTCCACTACCTACTTTTCCTGTTCAAAAAAATAAATACCCTATTTAACTTACCTTGCGACTTGAACCTTGGCTCCCCCTAAACATCCACACGCCACTTCCCAAACACCTATGTGGCGTCAACTGCCACTTTACCACAGATCTTCTTGTGTCTTATTTTACCACCTTTAATTTAAAAGCCCATAATGCTAGAACCCTCTCTCTCTAAAATCGAAAATTCAGAAATTGCCTCGAATTAAATTTATTCTTGGGCCTTTTAAAGGCCCACTAACATACTCAGACCTACATCAAATAGTCAACTCACAGAAATCCCGAAAATCTCAAAAATTGGGGCGTTACATACTAATCATGACAAATCTCATGGTTAAAAACATATCAAGCACATATGCATCAATCACTAACATTACTTATACTCAATAAATAACCACAAAACATATACATGCCATATAAGTAATATCACAAAGCTTATAAGTACCAAACTATAGTTGGATAGTGTGATATGATCTCTGTTGACTTCTAACCCGAGCGAGCCTCCGAATCACTATAAACATAGAAAAGATAACAAAGTAAGCTATAAAACTTAGTAAGCTCGTATGATAATAACTCATCTCATCAAATAAACACATTTTAAGCCATTTAAATACTATAATATAACTTGTATAATTCCATCTTTATGTCATATATTCATTCACATAGTTAACTAAGAATTTCATAAGTTTAATTTCATAAGTTTATTTCTTTCAATGCTTATATAATTTGAATACTTCTTATCTATTCATTCACATTTACATAAACATAAGCAATTAGAAATAAACTATATTCAATTCAATAATCATCACATTTATATATATAATCAATTGAACCATATGAATCTTCATAATTTTCCTCTTACTTACCATATGAAATTCACTTTTAACGTTTACTTGTCAATTTCTGTCACGAATACCTCAACTGAGTCATACCATCACTTGTAATCACGTTTCATCAACATTTTTCGTTGAACCATTTGGAATACTAAAGGATACTTGAGACTCTTGTACACACCATACCGTACCAATTCCATATCCCAGATATGATCTTACATATAATCTCGTATCGATATCAATAGCCCAACTATGGTCTTACACGAAGTCTCATATCGATACCATATCCTAGATATGGTCTTACACATAATCTCAGTAATTCTAATGTCATGACATTTGTATCCTATCTATTCCTTAGGTTCAACCGGGATTTTTGTTGTATTGAATATCAATAACATTCACATTTCATTTCAATAATATAGCATTTATACACATATAATTTAATGCTTATTAAACATACAAACTTACCTCGTTCGCTATAACGACAAATTAAGTCGACTAATCCGATACTTTATTTTCCCCCGTTCTAGATCCAAATCTCATTTATCTAAATCTATATAATATCAAAATTTATTTATTTAATCATCATTTCATTCAATGTAGCACAATTTACACATTTTAACAAAATTACATTTTTCTCCTATTATTTCACATTTTTGCAATTTAGTCCTTATCACAAAAAATCACAATTCATTTAATTTAATACGAATTCATGTAGGCTGAATATTACCCATTCCCATATCAACCCATATTTTTCATTTATTTTAAAATTCAACCATTAAATTTTCATAATTCACAATTTAATCCAAAATTGACATTTTTACCAAAATTCACTTTACAAAACTTGTACATCTAACAACAATGAATTATTTTCCATCATCAAATAACAAAATACTCATGCATTCAACAATGGCAACATTCTAATACTTTAACAATTTTGAAATCTGAGATACGGGCTAGCTAGATTAAGCTGCAACTATCTCAAAAATGTAGAAATCATTAAAAATGGGACAAAAATCGTACCTTGATTGGCCAAAATAGCTTAGCCAAATGCTTAAGCTTCAATGGTTGTTCTTAGCATTAAAATTTGGTGGAAAATTGAAGATGAAAGATGGTGGCTTTTGTTGTTTTATTAATATTAACATTATTTATCAAATACCAAAATTAACCTTAAAAATTAATTCAATTTACCACATTGCCAAACCATTTTTAGCCACTATCTCATAATTGGACTAATTAACACATAAGGACTCCCTTCTTTAAATTCTATAGCATTTAAAACTTTTAGCTAATAGAACTCAACCTTTACAATTTATGCAATTTAGTCCTTTTTACCGAATTAAGCATTTAAATGATAAAATTTCTTTACGAAACTTTTACGTAATTAATCTATCATGCTATAAACCTTGTTAAAATAATAAAATAAATATTTGGAATTCGATTTTGTGGTCCCAAAACCACTATTTCGATTTGATCTAGAAATAGGTTGTTACAAAACTTACCAATCTCGTTTATTAAATCTAAGCATGCAATGTCATGTTTTCCATCCATTCGGCAAAATTGCCTAAACACATGCATTCAATCAAACATGTTAGTCACAAAATTTACATATACATCAAGTAAGTATGCATGAGCTCATCATGCAATATTCTCTCAAGCCATTATTCTTTTCATCTCATAAATCCCTTATGGTTCCAAGAGTTTTGTGTCCGTTGAATCATTTAAATCCCGATGGATGCTCAAGTAGTACACTCGAGGTGTACGATTCAATAACCAGTCAATTCTTATTCAAGGGTACCCATTAGGGCACGTAACCAAAGAACACACTCTTGAGCCACATGTCTTATAACAGGTTTACCAGTCCAGGCTAAATCCTTTATATAACGTATGCTCAGAAGAGCTCAATTAATACTACCAATCCAGGCTAAATCTTAATTGTAACATATACTCGAGAGGTATCATGTAAAGATTATTTGTCCGAGCTAAATCCTTTCTATAATGAGGTCAATAGGATTACTCGTCCGAGCTAAATACCGTCAGCAACAAATGCAGGACCTTATTCATTTCAGGAAAGCACATATATTTATCGAAATTCAATATTCGAACAAGATTTAACCCTTTTTCACCATTTCAAGCATGTATTCAATTTTTCATTATAGCAATCAAATAATTCACATCAATATAAGTAACATTTCATACAAACACAACATTCAATTAAACATATTCACATGCTCGATTAAGTTACACGAACTTACCTCGACACTAGTTCGTGTATAAAATCTACTAATCCAAAACCTTTTCTTTTCCTCGATCTAACCTCAAATTTGTGTTGTATGGGTATATACAAATGAATTTAACCATCAATTTCACACATTTAATATTTATTTGGACTCAATTTACATCGTAGGAAAAATTACCATTTTTCCCCTAAATTTTCCACAAATTCCAATTTCGTCCTTAGGATCGGAAAATGAAATTTGTGCAATTTACTCCCTATTCCGAGCCTAACCAAAATCCCATCACAAAATTTACAGCACATGTATTCACAATAATTCAGAATTTTTCATCAAATTTGACAACTTTACATTTTAGTCCCTAAATCATGTTTTCATCACAAATCACTTTGTAAAAGTTGTTTATCTATCAACAACCTTTCATTTTCTACCATAAATTTCTAATTTTCGGCATATTCATCCATGAACCAATTTTTATACTTTGATAACTTTTCAAATTGATCCCCTAAATAGATAGATTAAGCTATCCCGGTTTCAAAAATATCAAAATTACTAAAAATGGGACAAGAAAACTTACCCAACTAAGCCATGAAAGTGTCTTCTCTCTCTCCTAGGGTTTCCATGTATTTTAGGTTGAAGATAACATAAAAATAAGATGTTATCTTTTATCATCTTTTAATTAATTAAATATTTTTCAATTTCCAATTTAGTCCTTGCCCTTTTTCTAAATTTCTATAGATGAGTCACCAAAATATCTACATTTTTTTAATGGTCTAATTACCATATAAGGACATCTAGTTTTGAACTCCATAGCTACTTAATCCTTATAGCTACTAGAATTCAACTTTTACATTTTATGCGATTTTGTCCTTTCCCTAATTAAACATATAATCGATAAAATTTTCTTATTGAGATTTTCACATAACATTTCCAACATATTACGGATCATGTAATAAAATAAAAATAAATTTTATTTTTGGATCAGATTTGTGGTCCCGAAACTAGTGTTCCAATTTCACTGAAAAATGGGTTGTTACAACTCTCCCCCCTAAGGATTTTCGTCCTCGAAAATCTTACCAGTAAAAAGGTTTGGATATTGCTTCCTCATTGAATCCTTCGGTTCCCAGGTAGCCTCTTCTATACCATGTCATTGCCAAAGAACTTTTACTAATGCTACATTTTTATTTATTAACTCTTTCTTTCTCAAGCTAAGATTTTGATCGGGTTTTCACTAAATGTCATATCAGGCTGAATCTCTACCTCTATCGGAGAGATAACATGTGAAGGATCGGATCGATACCACTGTAGCATAGACACATGAAAAACTTTATGAATCCGATCAAGTTCTGTTGGTAAAGCTAACCGATAATCAACCAGTCCGATTCTTTATGTAATCTCATATGGTCCAATGAACCGTGGACTCAGTTTTTCTTTATGACCAAACGGGAGAGCTTTCTTCTAAGCCGATGCTTTCAAGAATACTTTTTCACCAAATTGAAATTCTATTTCTTTTCATTGAAGATCAGCTAGGGCTTTTAATGATCAGAGGCTGCTTTCAAACTGTCCTGAATTACTTTCACATTTTCCTCGGTTTCACGGACTAAGTCAACTCCGTGTAACTGTTTCTCATTAAGTTTTTTCCAATACAATGGAGTTCTACATTTGTGACCATACAAAGCTTCATACGGTGCCATTTTGATGCTGGACAGATAACTATTATTGTAAGGAAATTCAACTAAAGGCAAATACTTTTCCCAGTTACCTTCAAACTCAAGTATACAACACCGAAGCATATCCTCCAATATTTGTATTACACGTTCAGATTGACCATCTTTCTGTGGATGAAATGCAGTGGTAAAGTGTAACTGAGTACGTAAAGCTTCTTGCAATTTGCTCTAGAATCAAGATGTAAATCGAGGGTCTCTATTTGAAATAATGGAGACAGGCACTCCATGCAATCTAAAAATCTCATAGGCATATAATTCAGCCAATCTATCCAAGGAAAAATCCATACGTACCAGAACAAAGTGTGCAGACTTTGTCAACCGATCAACAATTACCCAAATGGCATCTTTCTTCTCTGGAGACAAGGGTAAACCGGATACAAAGTCCATAGTAATTCTTTCCCATTTCCATTCGATTATAATAGTCCAGAAGGCAACTGATGTTCAGCTTTTACTTGCTGACATATCAAACATTTAGATACAAACTCAGAAATATCTCGTTTCATTCCTTACCACTAGAACATCTTTTTCAGATCATTATACATTTTATCATTACCAGGATGTATAGACATGTTGCTATTATAAGCTTCATTCAAAATCTTCTGTACTAGTTCTGAACCTTTCGATACACATACTCTGCCTCTGAATAACAACCATCAGTCCCGATCTAAAATTCTGAGTCAGGAGTCGATTCACATTGTATCCGTTTTACTTGCAACTTACTATCATTTTTCTAAGCTTCAGAGATCTGCCATAAAAATATTAGTCTAGCTTTTAACTCAACTATTGTAATAGCCTGATTTAGACCCTAGTCGGAACAGTGGTTTTGGGACCACGAATCTGAGTCAGAAAAATATTTAAAAATTATTTTCTGTGTTTATTTTGTGTGAATTTATACCTGTGAAATTTTTGTAATTTAATTTTATCGTTTGAGTGTCCAATTAAATAAAAGGACTTAATTGCGTAGAATGAAAATTTCATGGTTAATTATAAAATGGCCAAAATGAATGTGTCTTTATAAAAGGAAATGTTTATGTTGCAATTATGCCATTTATTTTGTGGATGGAAATGGACGGCAATGGACATAAAATAAATGATAATATAATGTTTAAACAAATGTTAAATTTGTAATTAAGTAAAATGATATTATAAGTTATATTATAAAATAAAATAAAGTCATGTTCATTAATTTTCTCTTGGCCGAAACAAAAAGAAAAGAGAAAGAAATAGAGAAAACTTAGGGTTTGGCACTTTTGGAGCTTGATTCAAGGTTTGTTTTTACTCTGTTTTTGATAATTTTTTACGTTTTTGAGATCGTTGCTTCGAGTACTAGTAAACCCATGCTTGAAATTTTTGTTTTGGTGAATATTTTGAGTTATGCCATTGTTGAAAGCTTGTGATTTTTGTTATTTGATGATGAAATATGAAAGATATGCTTTGGGTAACATATTTTGTATTAGAGTTTTTGATGATTTTGAGTAATTATGACTGAATTGCAAAAATAATAATTTGAGGGACTAAAATGTGAAATAAATGAAATAATGGACTTGTATGAACATGGGCAAGATTCAGCCTAACATGGGTGTGTTGAAATTTTACATATTTTGTGTTTTGTGCAATAAGGACTAAATTGTAAAAAGTGTAAATATTAGGGGTAAAATGGTAATTTGCCCATTTATGTGTTTTTAGACTAAATCGAATGGAAATATGTTTGAATGATTTTAATTTAAATATGTTAGATCAAGAATCAAAGAAATCAGATTTGGAGGGAAAATGAAAGTTGTTAACTAGTCGTCCCGTTCCATTTTTCATCGTCCGAGGTAAGTTTATAAGCAAATAGATGTACTTAATTTTAAATAAATGTGAATTATATATGCTAAATTGAAATATGTAAATTTATATATGCAATATTTGAATGTGAATAAGCTTGGCTACTATATTTCTGAATTCGTTTCGACTGAGTTACGACGTCTAAAAGCCCCATATGAACATTAGGAATAGCTAGGATACATATGTCATGATATAGGATTCCAATATGTGATGTGAGAGTAAGACCATGGCATCGATATGTGACTCCGATATATGTGTGTGAGTAAGACCCTATCTAGGACAGTGGCATCGATATGTGATTACATGTAAGACCACGTCTGGGATGTTGGCATTGTACGATATATGTGTGATTATTCGAGTGTCCTATCCAATTCTAAATGGTTCATCGGGGATCGATAAGTTGTGATTGAATGTGAAAAAATGAGCTAAAATGATCAGGTATGAATTGGTTTATACCTATTTGAAATAAAGTGACTAAGTTACTTTATATTTGTTGCAAAACATGCTTGAAGTAAAGTAAGAATATATGTGAATGTGAAAAGTGTATTCAGCCGTGTGAATAAATAATATGAATATTATTGAAATGATTTGTGAATATATGCAATTGGTGGTATATTCGGCCATTGATAAAAATATATATATGATTGTTATACTTTGACTTACGATTATATGTATTTAAGTGTATGTGTATTTGGTATGATAAAGATGTTTTGGCTTAGCCATTGAATGATAGTTTGCTAATGTATCTTTCTATATGTAAGTGTTCATTCAGTCATTGCTATGCTTATGCATAAGAAGCTATATTTTGATTCATGAGTATATGTATATGTGTATACATGTACATGGTCACTTAATGATTAAGCTTTGAAACCGAAAGATGCTTTAATAATATATATATATATATATATATATGTATACGGTCATAAATAAGTTATGTGTGAAACTATAAGATAAATGTTAAATCATAAGATTGAAGTTTAATTTGATTATGATAGTATAATTTGGTATAGTTTAATTGTATAGATTATGTCCTTAAATAGTTTATTTGCTTATGACTTAGTAAGCTATTAAAGCTTACTCTATGTGTGTGTGTGTGTTTGTTTTTGTTCTATAGATTTTGGATTCAAGTTATGAGCTCGGGAATCGTCAGAGAACCTTATCACACTATCAATTGTCTTCTGTATCTTTGAAGTGAACTTTAGAATATATGGCATGTATAGGCTAGATTTTACTTTTGAAATGTTTGACTTTGGTTAATGTAACCATGAGCCATGCGAAAATGGCTTAATAATTTATTATGCTCGGATTTAATGCTTTGTTTTGATGATGGTTGTGTTCGGTTGTGATTTTGGTGGTTTGGCCTTATATATTTTTGTGTGAACCAAGGTCGGATATAATGGTCCTTAAATGAGTTAAGGTATTTCACATATTAGTTAGGTAAAAATCAAGATATGTACATGAGGTATATATGGAGTTCTTTCATGGTCAATATTAGTGATATATATAATTCATGATTGGTTGTTATCGTTTAAGTTTATTTGGATTTAATGTTATGTGTCAAGGATGGAAGGTATTTCTGATATCTGTTTCGTAAATTGAATGTGGTTGGTGACTTTGGATATGATTGATTGAATTGGTCATGGTATATTTACAAGTATGTTTTAAGCTTGATATGATATTTGTGGTTGCATGATTCGGATATAGTGCATACATAGATAGACATGTATGTAATTTGGTACCTAAGAGTAATTGTCTAAATTTTAATGTAAATAACATTTATTTTGGTTCAGGTAATATATGATATGTTTATATTTGAAAATAGTTTACTAAATTTGGCTTTGTATTGAAGTGAACTGATTATGATATGTATATATGTTTGAATGGGTACTAGTTATTTAAATTAGTGGCCATAGTAATGTATAATCATAAATACATATGTGCATAAGTCATAATTATTATTATAATGAATTTTCTAAGTAGAGATAAGTTGGATATGCTATTTAGACTTAGTTATATACTACTTTGTGGTTCGGCAAATGTGATTAAAATAGGTCACAATATGCCACTTGTATGCTTGTGTTATAATTAAGGTTAAGTAATATGTGTTATAAGGATTTGGTAATATTTGATAAATGAAGTGTACATTGTGATATATGTTATCTATATGAAGCAAAATGATGTATGATTTTATTAATTAAAGTTGGTGCGTATAAATTTTAAGTTGATAGATTAATTCACATGTAAACCATTCATATACTTTTAAAGTTAAGTTTGCATATATGATTTGAGTTTGAAATGAATTATATTGGGTTATAAGCTAAGCATTTACTTTCTATGATTATTTTTAAAATTGTATTAGTAATAATTTGAATAATTAAAATAATGGTATGATTGAAACATGCAAATTTGTTGTTGTTTTTTTAAAATCAACTTATTAGATGGTTTACTTTGTAATGAAAGTCTATTCTGAATTGTCCTATGAACGGTAATGCCTCGTAACTCCATTCCGGCAACGGATTCAGGTTAGGAGTGTTACAGCTATTATTGAACCATTATCAGATAATGACAATCGAGTATTCACTACTGTAAACTGAAAAATACATAAGATTTTTCCTATGTAATTCGTCATGTTTTTACTTAAATTTGTTGTTAAAACCAAGTAATTGCTTAATAAATTAATGAAATATATGAAAATATGAAATCGGGACATATAAATTATTAAAATGTGATTTTATACTTTATTATATAGTTTTCATGTAGAAAATGGCTTCTTTTATATTAATTTGAGCATATTATATTTTCAAGCTATAAAGTGGGTCATGCATGATTAAATTAAATAATAAAATATAAAGTTATATTTAATAATTTATTTTAATATGTGTAATATCCCAAATTAGGGCCTAATCGGAATAGTGGTTTCGTGACCACAAATCTGAGATAGAAATAATTATTTTATGATTATTTTGAGGTCTATGATATGATTGCATGATTGTGTGAAAATTTCGTGAAGAAATTCTATGCATAAAGTGCTTAATTTGAAGTTAGGGACTAAATTGAATAAGTTGCAAAACTTGCATTCTAGAAGTTTCTAGTATGAAATTGCTTTGAAATATTAATTAGGAGGTCTTAAATAGGAATTTGACCAATTTCAAAGTTTATGGACAAATATTGGACATGAATGGAATTTTTTGGAAAGTTTAGTAGTAAGGGCATTTTGGTCATATAAGGGTAAAATGAATTAAAATACAAAATTAAAAGCCAAATTTGCTCATCTTCTTCACCATGGACGTGTATACCAAGGGAGACTCCATGGCTAGGTTTTCCAAGCTTCCAAGCTCGATTGTAAGTCCGTTCTAGCCTCGTTTTTAATTATTTTTACGTTTTTAGAGTCCCAGTAACTTAATTTAGCTTATGCTAGCAATAATTCAACCTAGGGTTCATATTTGGAAAAATACCCATAGGTGAAATTTGTGTATTTTGGTGTTTTATGATAGAATATGAGGTTTTAATTTATGTTAGACAACTTGTGCTACTCGGTTTCAAGTGAAAACGAGCAAAAGGGCTTAATCGGTAAAAATACCTAATAGTCATAAGTACATGTTAGAGTGAGAATTTGATGTTTCCATAGAAGGGAAAAATGATCAGCATGTCATAAAAGATAAGAAAATAGGATGAAGTTTAATTTCCGAACCTTGGGGAAAAAGTGCAAATATGCAAAAGTTTAAGGGTCAAAATGAAATTTTTTAAAAATATGATTTTGGGACCCGTATGAATAGTGTGACTAATTATCAGGCTAAATGTGATATTATAGATGAAGGAAATTGAGATTCAGGCTTAAATCGGGAAAATATAAGGTTATGGACTAAAATGGTAAATTGCTGTTTCTAGATCGAGGTAAGTTCGTATGATAATAATAATACAATGTTATGTTTGAATTAAATTTCTCACTATTATTGCATATATTTTAAGATTTAAAATATTGGAAAAGTTGATGGAATGGTGTTTATGATGTGGAAATATGACATGAAAGAATGTTACATGAAATGCAAGAAAATGATGATACATGACAAGTGATATATGAAATATGTGATATATGTTATGTAAATTCTTAAAAGCTGATTTGATATTTGAGTTGTGTCTTATTATACTATGAATGGACAATTGGTTCTATGGATAGTGAGATCCACACTTCGAGTAAGTTCGTACATAAATAATCTATCGATTCTTTTTATGTTATTATATTTTGATATCATATGAAATGTGGCTGCCTATCAAATGGTTATTTGATGTAAGTTATGAATTTAAATTGATTACGGACAATTTAGTAAAATGTTGAAAAGTGAGGAATTTCTCGTTGAACCTTCAGAATAGAAACGATACTAATGACCTATTGTGAGGTCACGTGTGTAGTACTAAGTGCAGGCTACTACGTGTACCGGATAATTGGTCACATGTGTAGTACTAAGTGCAGGCTACTATGCGTACCCGAAAACTATGATCATGTGTGTAGTACTAAGTGCAGGCTACTACGTGTATTAGATGGTGAGGTCACGTGTGTAGTACTAAGTGCAGAGCTACTACGTGTACCATTTGTTGGTCGCATGTGTAGTACTAAGTGCAAAGCTACTATGCGTGCAGATAGCTTGGCTACAAGTGTGGAAATGGGAAAATGTGCGAGCAATTGTGTATCTGTTATTATTCGATGAGTTCAAAGGAAATCGATTAAATGAAAATACATGTGAAAGTGATTATGTGATGAACAAGTGCAAGTATATGTTTATTTTAATTTATGAGCAATATGCTCAATATTTGAGCGAACCTCGGTAAAATGGAATGGATTAAGTGAAATTGTGTAAAAGTGAACTTTAGTAGTAAAACAAGATTAGACAAAGAATAAAGTGCATGACTTTGAAAATTCACCAAAAATTGTGTAAGTTGAATTAAAAAAAATTATGGAAATAAATATTAATGAGTCTATTTTCACATGAAAGAAACAGGGGAAGCAAAAGAGTTCTATATTGTCTGATATTTGAATTCTTGTGAAACAGGGTCTGAATGAATTCAAGATCCCCTGTTCTGACTTTAGAAATTAATCATAAATTGTACAAACATTATTGAGATTCATACCTTACATGCATGGATTCCTTATTGAATCTAATTTTAAGGGAAACAAATGGCATGGTCGTTGGAATTCTGTACAGGAGAAATTCGGTTCAGTAGTGCACGGGGTCGAGTAGTCATACCTCAAACAGGGAGACTTTAACTAATAAACTGTACTAAATGGCCCAACCAAAAATTCTAGAAAACAATTTGTAAGTAGACATATGAGTCTAATTTCATAGAAAATTTACGGAATTGGATTTTGAGTTTTGTAACTTGAGATATGATTTTTTAACACCGGACTCGAAAAACACTTTCATCACGAATATGTGTAATTGTACAATTATAGTGTTTTATCTTGAAAAGCATGGTAGTAATTGCTTATTATTTTCATATGAACTTACTAAGCGTAAAGCTTACCCATACTCTCCATTTCTTTAGTATTGGCAGGTCGGCTCGGGGTTAGAGATCGTCGGAGGCAAAATCACACTATCAAACTATCATTTTTGGGAAAATTAATTCAAATATTAGAAATATCAAGTGAGTGGCATGTATAAGAAGTTGGTTTGTGATATGTATTTTATTATGATTTTGACCATACGTGTCGACCGCATTGAGTTATCGTATAAAATCATGAGATGTGGTCCTTATCCATTATGGTTTATAAGTTTAATTAATCGTGCCATGTCCTAAGTTTTGATGTGATGATATAGTTAGCTTTGTTTGTTATGCATGTGTTCGAAAAGTTTTGAATTAAATGAAATTTTATGGCCCGATTTTTGTCTTTGTGTATTGTTAAGTCTGGTAATGCCTCGTACTTTGTTCCGGCCTTGGATACGGGTAAGGGGTCTTACAATATGTTTCATTAATAAATTGGTTTTTAATTAATTAAGTAAATTGATTAATTAAAGTGGTTAAACTACATTCTTTGGTCCTCTAAATTATCTACTATTGCTAGATAGGTTTGAGAGCTTTATGTTGATTACAAAACCATCCAACTAGAGGACGAAGTCAACCCAAAATTTTGCTGCATGTGGATGTTCATAAATCAAATTTTGGTTTAATTACACAAGGTCTTTGAAGATTTGAAGAAATCAGGGATTTACCAGGAGATTTGCAATTGACTAAGTCCTGATCCTGATTATGTTGTGGCACTTAAATCAGGCAAAAATCAGCCATATTTCCACAAATCATGGCCGGCCACCCTTGGATGAATTTGCAAAAGATTGACACTCCTATTTTTAGCAAACTAGCTCCCTTGCCTCACCTAAAAATAAGACCCCATTTCTCACTTTTCTAATCATCCCTCATCCCTCAATCATCCCTTACTCATTCATCATTCTCTCCTCTCTCAACTCTCTTAGCCCTCACGCCTATCATCATCTTTGCATAAAGTTTTTTAGAAAATTAGCCTCTTAAAGAGCACTTGGTCAGCCACCTCGAAGAGCCATCAGCAAAGGAGCAAAGCGAAGGAACAAAGGAGACCTCGTCAGTCAGAGTCTTGGGTGACAGCCATTTCGATTTGGGTTTAATCTTTCTTTTCTTTAACTTAATTCAAGAATGTTTGCTATGTGTTTACTGTTCTTGTTTATAACAATGATAACTTAATTTTATTTAATCTAAGATGATTATTTTGATTTAATAATATTTATTTGATTCATGCTTATAATGTTTGTGCCTCAATCGATCATGTTTTCAATTAAAATCAAGTCTATATTTTGTTCATACGTGATTGAAATGCACCTGAATTAGCTGAGCGATCCAAACCAGATGATGACTAATGGACACATAATTGAAATGTGCATGCTTAATTTAGATCCTAACCCGATTAAATTGTAAGTTACATAACAAACCTAACTAGGCTCTGTTATCTGCATAGTTTTTAGAATTGTGTGATTAAACTGTTTCAAACCTAACACGTCCCTGTCACTTCACACGAATACTAAGAAACCGTTAGTAAATAAGGATCAGTAAAATGCGTATTTACTAAGTAAAATATTTTGAAAGGACCTAATGTGGTTTCCAAACTCATGAAAGATCGAGTTGCCATGGAATGTTTTTTCGAATATTGATAATCAAGTTGATAATAATTTAAGTTTAATTAAAGTAATTGTCCTAGCTTATTTATGTTATAATTGTTGCTTATTGTGTTAATTCTGCTAAAATCTATTTCGTTCATATAGTTTGCATCCTTAGGATAAATTGCATTATGGATCATTGCATTTAGTTTCATATACTTAATTTTTCATCATTTCTAAATAATATTGTTTTATTTATCAAATTTTTAATATAATTTTGCAAATTAAATGACTTAGCACAAATACAATCCCTATGGAGACGATAACTCGATACTTACTTATTACTTGATAATTACTATGTACACTTGCACAAACTCGAGCGTTACATGTTTTTGGCACCGTTTCCGGGGATTGTCAACTGTTGCCATAGTCATTTTTTGTGGAATTATTTATTTTCAATTTGGTTATTTCTAACATTACTAACTTATTCTTTTTAATTTTGTGATTTTCTTTTCAGGTGTTTATGAGCATAGATCGGATTATCGATTTACTCCTAGTAGACCCTGAAATTGAGCAAACTTTTAGACAAAGAAGACGTGAACGAATAGCTCAGAGACAGAACAAGATGGACCTTGGAAATTATAATCAAAACTAAGGTAATGAAGCCGAACATGTACGAAATCCCATCCTCATTGCTGATGATAGGGATTGATGCATCAGTCAGTATGTTGTGCCACATTTCAATGAGTTAAATCTAGGAATTAGAAGGCCAGATATTGAGGAAACCCAATTCAAACTGAAACCAGTGATGTTTCAAATGCTACAAACGGTAGGCCAATTTAGTGTTATTCCCACGGAAGATCCACATCTCCACATTCGATTATTTATGGAGGTGAGTGATTCATTCAAGATAGTCGGTATGACTGAAGACGGACTGAGGTTAAAGTTGTTTCCATACCTATTGTAAGATCGAGCACGAGCATGGGTCAATTCATTGCCAGCAAGTTCCATATCTACATGGCAAGAATTAGCAGAGAGATTTTTGGATAAGTATTTCTCGCCTAGGAAGAATGCTAAGTTGAGGAACGAGATGACAACTTTCGAACAATTGGATGAAGAGTCTTTATATGAGGCTTGGGAGCGATTCAAGGAGTTACTTCGTAAGTGTCCTCATCATGGGATTCCTCATTGTATCCAGTTGGAGAAATTGTATAATGGTTTCAATGCACATACAAGATTGATGGTAGATGCTTATGCAAATGGTGCAATTTTGTCTAAGTCTTATAATGAGGCTTATGAGGTCATCAAGAGGATCGCAAGCAATAACTATCAATGGCCAACAAATCGAATAGCTTCATGAAGTTGTGAAGGTGTGAGTTTGTCAAATGCTCGTGTAGCCAGAGTTCATGAAGTTGATGCTCTCACTTCGTTATCAGCTCAGGTATCATCTATTTCCTCTATGTTAAAGCAGTTTACCGCTAATAATGCTAATAATTTTGCAGCTCAGCCACCAAGTCCATTTGAAGTAGTTTCCTGTGTGTACTGTGGGAAAGGTCATTCTTTCTAGAATTGCCCATTGAATCCCGAATCAGTATACTATGTGGGGAACCAACACCAAAATAGGAGTGGACAAGGACCACAGTCCAACTTCTATAATCCTTCATGGCGTAATCACCCCAAGTTTTCTTGGAGTAACCAAGGAAATGGACCAAACAACAACTTTATGCAGCATAGACCCAACCAATCTCAAGGGTTTAATCAGCAAGCTCCAAAACTAGTCCAAACTGAATCATCAAATAGTTTGGAGAAATTGTCGAAAGCCTACATGGAAAAGAATGACGCTTTGATCCAGAGCCAAGCAGCAACACTAAAAAATTTGGAAAACCAAATGTGCTAGTTAGCTATAGAGCTTCGTAATAGACCACAAGGAACCTTGCCGAGCGATACTGAGAATCCAGGAAACTTGGGTAAAGAACATATCAAGGCAGTGACATTGCAAAGTGGTAAAATTCTAGAACCCCGATTGATTGAGTTTGAACATAAGCCTATTGAGAAGAATCAACCAGTTGTTGAAATTCCTACACAAAAGGAATCAGAATCTACAAAGACTGACAAGGTAAATCCTAACTTAGTGAATTCAGATACTTTAACATCTTCTTTGGATGCAGATTTAACTATTCAGAAGAGTTGTATGGTTCAACCGAAAGTTCCATCACGTCCATATCCACAAAGATTGCAGCAAAACAAGCAGAAATAAATGTGCAATTCAAGAAGTTTTGGGATGTTCTGAAGCAGTTACACATCAATATTCTGTTGGTGGAGGCTTTAGAACAAATTCTGAATTACATGAAGTTTATGAAGGATGTACTATCCAAGAATAAACGGTTGATTGAGTATGAGACTGTCGCCCTGACAAAGGAGTGTAGTGCGCTCCTCCAGAATAAGTTGCCGCCAAAATTGAAGGATCCATGAAGCTTTACGATACCCTATAACATTGGTGAATCTTACTGTGGTAAAGCTTTGTGTGACTTAGGAGCAAGTATCAACTTTATACCTAAGTTTATTTTCAAAATGCTAGGGATAGGAGAAGTAAGACCTAAAACTGTAACGCTCCACTAGCTGATCGATCTTTAGCATATCTCGAAGGAAAGATCGAGGATGTTTTGGTAAGAGTCGATAAATTTATTTTTCCTACTGATTTCATTATTCTATATTTTGAAGTAGATAAGGAAGTGCCAATTATCCTTGGGAGACTTTTCCTAGCCATGGGAAGAATGTTAATTGATGTGCAAAAAGGCGAACTCACCATGCGAGTTCAAGATGATCAAGTAACTTTTAACATTCTTAAAGTGATGAAATTTCCTGATCCGACAGAAGAGTGTTCAGTTATGGAAGAGTTAGAAACCTTGATTTCTATGGAAAGCAATTTTGAAGAAGATCCACTAGAGAAAGCCTTAGGGTTTGACCCTTTGGAGGATGAAGAAAGTGAAGAAAACACGGTTTTGGTGGAAGCCAATCCGAGGAATTTTATTCAATCCATACAGTTTGAGCCGTTGGACTTAGAAGTTAGAGAATTTGTACAACCCAAATTATCAATCGAAGAACCACCTACACTCGAACTAAAGGTACTTCCTTCCCATTTGAAATATGTTTACTTAGGTGACTGTTCCACTTTGCCTGTGATTATTTCAGCAGAACTGATAGAAGATCAAGAGGAGCAACTAATTGTTGTTCTAAAGAAATTTAAGGTAGCAATTGATTGGACTATAACTGATATTCAAGGTATAAACCCTATATTTTGCATGCACAAAATTATTCTAGAGGAAGGTGAAAAAGCTCGAATTGATGGGCAAAGGAGACTCAATCCAATTATAAAGGAAGTTGTGAGAAAGGAAGTGATCAAATGGTTAGATGCATGAATCATGTATCCTATTTTAGATAGTTCATGGGTAAGTCTGGTGCAGTGTGTGCCGAAGAAGGGTGGAATTACAATTTTTGAGAATGAGTGTAATGAATTGATCCCAACAAGAACTGTTACTGGTTGGAGAATTTGTGTTGATTACAAAAAGCTAAATAAAGCCACTCGGAATGACCATTTTCTGTTGCCTTTTATGGATCAGATGTTAGATTGAATGGCCGGTAATGAATTCTATTGTTTTTTAGATGGTTATTTGGGATATAACCAAATAGTTATTGCCCTGGAAGACCAACATAAAACAAACTTTACTTGTCCGTACGGTACGTTTGCTTTTAGGCGAATGCCTTTTGGTTTGTGCAATGCACCCGCAACCTTTCAATGATGCTTGATGGCAATATTCACTAATATGGTTGAAAGTTTTGCTAAGGTTTTCATGGATGATGTTTTTGTTTTGGGTAACACTTATGATATTTGTTTGAGTAATTTGGCTAAGGTACTGAAGAGATGCGAAGAGACAAATCTTGTCCTTAACTGGGAGAAATGCCATTTTATGGTTAAGGAAGGGATTGTCTTAGCGCATAGAATTTCAAAAAAAGGAATTGAAGTCAACAAAGCAAAGGTGGACGTAGTTGAAAGATTACCGGCCCCAATGAATGTGAAAGGACTCAGAAGTTTCTTAGGCCATGCCAATTTTTACTGAAGGTTTATTAAAGATTTTTCAAAAATTTCTAAACCGTTGTGTTTGTTGTTAGAGAAAGATGCTGTGTTTGATTTTAACAAAACATGTTTAGAAGCTTTTGAAGAGCTAAAAAAAACGGTTAATCTCAGCCCCAATAATCATTACACCCGATTGGAGCACACTTTTTGAGTTGATGTGTGATACAAGTACTTATGTTGCTAGAGCTGTGATGGGTCAAAGAAAAAACAAAGTGTTCCACCCCATTTACTAGACAAGTAAAACCTTGACAGGAGCCCAACTCATTTATATGGTAACTGAAAAGGAACTATTTGTTATAGTCTTTGCTTTTGACAAATTCTGCTCATATCTTATAGGTACCAAAGTTACAGTATTTACTGACCATGTGGGCATTAAATACTTGCTCACAAAGAAAAATGTAAAACTGAGGCTAATTCGTTGGGTACTTTTACTGAAAGAATTTGACCTTGAGATCCAAGATAGAAAAGGTGTTGAAAATCAAGTAGCTGATCATCTGTCGAGGTTGGGGCAAGACAAGGTAACTCAATCACATGTGCCTATCAACGAGAATTTCCCAGATGAACACTTACTTGAGGTGAGTCAAATTCATGAAACACCTTGGTTTGCTGATTTTGCCAATTATCTTGCATGTGGAATAATTCCTTAAGAAATGACATACCAATAAAGGAAGAAATTCCTTCATGAAAGTTAGTATTATTTCTGGGAAGATCCGTTCTTCTTTAAATAGTGTGCAGATAATATAATTCGAATGTGTGTAGTTGAAAGTGAGATTGTTGAGATCTTATATCATTGCCATTCATCTCCAAGTGGGGGACACTTTGGTGGTGCACTACTGTAGCTAAGGTTTTGCAAGCAGGTTTCTTTTAGCCTACACTATTTAAAGATGCTTATGTCTATGTGAAAAACTGTGATAGATGCCAAAGGAGCGGAAACATATCAAGGAGGAATGAAATGCAGTTAACAAATATTTTGGAGATTGAATTATTCGACGTATGGGCCATTGACATTTTAGGCCCGTTTCGTTCTTCGTATGGGAAGAAATACATATTAGTTGCTATGGAATATGTATCCAAGTGGGTTAAAGCTAAAGCATACCCTACAAATGATGCTAAGGTAGTCATGCAATTCCTACATAAGTATGTGTTTACACAATTTGGTACACCAAGAGCTATTATTAGTGATGAAGGTTCTCATTTTGTGAACAAGTGGCTTAAGTGGTTGCTTGACAAATATGATGTGAAGCACAGGATTGCTATTGCTTATCACCCTCAGTCCAATGGGCAAGTTGAAAAAGTGAACCGTGAAATCAAAGTTATCCTTGAAAATGTGGTACGCCCCAACAAAAAAGATTAGTCTCAAAGGCTCGATGATGCATTTTGGGCCTAACGAACAACATTTAAGACACAGTTAGGAGTGACTTCTTATCAGTTGGTTTTGGGGAAGGCATGTCATTTTCCATTAGAATTGGAGAATAGAGCTCACTAGGCTTTGAAGAAGTTGAATTTTGATCTTAAGCAAGCTGATGAAAGAAGGATGTTACAATTGGATGAGTTGGAAGAGCTGAGATTGTTTTCCTATCAGAATGTCGAAATGTATAAAGAAAGATAAAAAACATGGCATGATAGTCATATACGACCTCATGAGTTTTAAGAAGGTGAGAAGGTTTTGTTGTTTAATTCAAGGCTGAAGTTATTTCCTGGGAAGCTGAAATCCCGATGGAAAGGACCTTATACCATCTATTGAGTTTATCCTTATGGAGCTGTTGAATTATACAACAATTACGGAGGTACGTTTAAAGTCAATGGTCAATGTCTCAAACATTATTGGAATGGTGACGTTGAGCGAGTTGAATCCTCGTTCAAATTAACAGACCCTTGATTTTTCGTAAACTTGTTTTGTAAATAAATAAATAATTAGGATTTATTTTCTTAATTCAGTACATTTAATTAATCTTGTCTAAGGAGATTGGAACTTAAGCGGGACCACTGTGACCCCTCCAACCTTTCCTGGGGATTAATTTAATGTAATTTATTAAGAAGAAATTTTCTAATTAACATTTAAATTTTTTTTTAGTTTCATTTGGTTTGTTTAAATTTTAAATTTTTATGTTAATAAAAGGGGTGAAATTTGGCCCAAGTACTAATTAGTTTTTTTAAGTAAGATACAGTCTGAATTTGAGGCCCAACACAGCAAAAAAAGGGAAAACTCCACACCTATTGCCGTCACTTCCATTGCTTGCCACCCAAGTAACCCTAATATAGCTAAGTTTTTACTACATGTTGCCCTAATTTTTCCCTATATAAACCCCTCTTTATTCTACTATTTTTCATATCCCTCAAAGCTATTTGCTTAAACCCTAAAAATCCTTAAACTGTTCTCTTGTACCGTCAACCTCAAGTCTCGAAAGAAACCCTAGTTCTCCTCCCTTTTTGCTGAAATCTCCTATAACCATCATAAAGAGATTATCGGAACATCAACTTTGCTCCCGCATGTAGCCTTTGCCATCGCAAGGTTCGCCGAAGTAGATCCTACCCACTTTTCAATTTCTCGTCTTTCCCTATAAGCAGAACTTTGCCGAATTTTTGGGAAAATACCATGTGTCGCAAAAGAACTAGATCGTCGAAGACTACTCCTGAAAACCCGATTGTGATCGATAAAAAAGTGAAAGAGAGATTTGATTTAATTTTCAAGCATCAACCTATGATGCCGGAAAAAGGTTTTAACTTGAAGTGTAATGATTTGATGGTTGTCTCTATGCCAATTAGAAAGACAATCAATGCTCTCAAGTGGGAATGATTTTGTGATGCTCGTTCGCCTCTCGATGATGAACTAGTTTGAGAGTTCTATGCAAGTTTGACCATACAAGATGCTACTGAGGTTATCGCTCGAAAGAAAAAGGTACCTCTTACTTCTAAGTCCATCAATGATTTGTTTAACTTACCTGATGTTGAAGAAGATGAGTACTACCCTATGGTGAACAACATAAATTGGGATTTTCTTCAACAAGTACTTGATGTTGTGACAAATCCGGGATCCCAATGGATTATAAGAAAGTATGGAAGCCATTCTTGCTGAAGGGAATACCTAAAACCAGTAGCAAAGGTATGGTTTTATTTTGTTCTTACAGTTTTATTCCTATCTCATATAGTTCCACCATCTCAATGGAATGAATGCTCTTGTTATATGCAATCTTGAAAGAAAATTCCATTAATGTTGGGAAAATTATTCTCAAGGAGATTTATGACTGTGCTAAAAAGAAGACAGGTAGTGCTTATTTCCCATCATTAATCACTTCACTTTGCTTAAGGGCCCATGTTAAAACACAAGCGAATTTGAAGGGGCAATATGTCCAAGGGTGCATTACAAGTCATGATCTTGAAACGTTAGTAGAGAAGGTGCATGATCTGAATCAAAGTGAGAAAGAAGAACCAACTGGCCAGATACTGGGGAGTCAACAAATGAAATTGAAGCTGAATAAGTTACAGCCACTGAAGAAGAAGAATCTGATAAGGAACCAAACAGTCATAAACTAGTTGAAGGATCTAAAAACCCTGAACCAAGGGTTGAGCCAGAAGAAGAACCAGTCAAGCTAAGTGTTGAACCTGAATATACAACTCCCATGCCAACTTCTACAAGTACTTCAAGGAAATCAAAGTTGTCAATGTTGGTGGATATGTGCAAGTTCATGCACAATCAACAACAAACTTACTGGAAATATGCAAAAATTAGAGATGATTTGGTTTGAAATACTTTTAAAAATATCTCTAAGGCTTTTGTTCTTGAGTTCCCAGATGCTATCTTTAAGACATGGACGGAAGATACTAATTATACAAGCAGAGAAGGAGTTAAAGAAGACAAGGGGAATGAGTCAGAAAAATAAAAGGGGGGATTCTTTTCTTTTTATTTATTTATTTTAGGTCTTTATGAATTTGTTTCCTTAGTAACTAGGATTTAATTTCTACAAAATAAAACATAGCAAGCATGAATAAATTCTTCTTTAAAAAGAAAAAGACTAAGTGATGTGGTAATGGGAATGAACATGTCTAGGATTGGGTTGTGGGGAAAGGCTTGGCATTTAAGCAGTCTTAATGACTCACCTTTCTTTCTTTTTAACCCTACCTGGTGTTTAGTTTTCATTCATTACTTTGTTCTTGCAATGAGAACATTGCTTCTTTCTAAATGGGGGTAAGGTAAATAAATTGCTCAAAATATTTAAAATTTTCAAGTATGTTTCAATGATTTCTTTAATGAGTATGTTTTAATAAATGAATGTTTATAGAAATTCTTTGTTAATGAGATTGCTTGTATGCGAGCATGAATGATGATTTTATCTGAGTGATTGTATGTTATCATGAAGAACGGAATGATTGTATAATCTTAGTCATAGGTAATGTTTTCCATGAAAACTTAGGTTGTTTTGAGATTAAACATGCATGAAGGTTTATATCTTTAGAATTGACTTAGAAACTTTCTTGAGGTGAAATCATTGGGGACATAAAAATCTAAAATGATATAGGCATTATTTCTTTGGACCGTTTGAGCCTTTTCAAGCCCATCTTATGATATTAGACCCTTGAAACTATAATTTTGAGCTTAAAGGCCTGTTTTGTTTGCAATGAACCTATGTTATAAGCCAATTACCATATTTTTAAAAGTTATCCTAAATTTTTGCACCTATCTTAACTAAATTTGTCTTGCGAATCAACATTTGAGGAAATTTTCATAAAGATGTATGTGTTCATGATAAAAATAAAAATAAAAGAGAGTGAAGAAAAGTTTGCTTAGTTTCCACAAAGGAAAATGTATGAGCATGAGTTCAAAATAAGTTTAGGGGTATTCCATGGTTCACTTAAAGAAAAAGGCTGTATTTCAAAAAATCCAAGACAAAATTAAAGGCTAAGATTTTGAAATCGAAACATCGCATCTCTTAAAACCACTACCTTTAACCGAGCCCCATTACAACCTTATAAAAGACCTATTGATTTGATGATTATGTCGCCTACATTAGTGGAGAGGGAGTTCTACGTTTAACATATGAAGATCATAAATAAGCCTTGTGATTGTTTGTTTGAGTGATAGGAAATTATGTTGAATGAAGAATGTTATCTATGGTTGTGACATATTTACATGGTACGGTTCATGTTGGCATATCTTGAAACTTAGTATAAAATTTTCAAAATGTTTGCGTATGAATTCCTTGTTAATAAAGAAGATCTATGAGCATGAATTTATAAATACATGATTATGGGGTAAGGATTTATGCTGCTTACACTTTTAGCAATTTTACTTTAGCCAGACATTGTGCTATGCATGAACATTACTCGGGACGAACAATGATTTAAGTTTGGGGGTGTGTAAACTAAAAAATATATTGGATTTTTCCTATATAATTCGTCACCTTTTTACTTAAATTTGTTGTTAAAACCAAGTAATTGCTTAATAAATTAATGAAATATATGAAAATATGAAATTGGGACATAGAAATTATTAAAATGTAATTTTATGCTTTATTATATAGTTTTCATGTAAAAATGACTTCTTTTATATTAATTTGAGCATTTATATTTTCAAGCTATAAAGTGGGTCATGCATGATTAAATTAATAATAAAATATAAAGTTATATTTAATAATTTATTTTAATATGTTTCATTAATAAATTGGGTTTTAATTAATAAAGTAAATTGATTAATTAAAGTGGTTAAATTACATTCTTTGGTCCTCTAAATTATCTACTATTGCTGGACAGATCTAAGAGCTTTATGTTGATTACAAAACCATCCAAATGGAGGACCAAGTCATCCCAAAATTCGTATGTATGTGGATGTTCATAAATCAAATTTTGGTTTAATTACACAAGGTCTTTGAAGAGTTGAAGAAATCGAAGATTTACCAGGAGATTTACAATTGATCGAGTCTTGATCCTGATGATGTTTTGGCACTTAAATCAAGAAAAAAGTCAGCCACATTTCCACAAATCATGGCTGGCCACCCTTGGATGAATTTGCAAAAGATGGACACTCTTATTTTTAACAAACTAGCTCCCTTGCCTTACCTATAAATAAGACCCCATTTCTCACTTTTCTAATCATCCCTCATCCCTCAATCATTCATCATTCTCTCCTCTCTCAAATTTCTTAGCCCTCACGCCTATCATCATCTTTGCATAAAGATTTTTAGCAAATTATCCTCTTAAAGAGCCCTTGGTCAAAAAGCGAAGTGAAGGATCGAAGGAGCCCTCGTCAGTTAGAGTTTTGGGTGATAGCCACTTTGATTTGGGTTTAATCTTTCTTTTTTTAACTTAATTCAAGAATGTTTGCTATGTGTTTACTTTTCTTGTTTACAACTATGATAGCTTAATTTTATTTAAGCTAGGATGATTATTTTGATTGAATAATATTTATTCTGATTCATGCTTATAATGTCTGTGCCTCAACCAATTATGTTTTCAATTAAAATTAAGTTTGTATTTCATTCATATGTGATTGAAATGCACCTAAATTAGCTGAGATATCCTAACCAGACGACGGCTAATAGACACATAATTGAAATGTGCATGCTCAATTTAAATCTTAACCCGATTAAATTGTAGGTTACATAACAAACCTAACCAGGCTCTGTTATCTGCATATTTTTTAGATTTATGTGATTAAATTGTTTCAAGCCTAACACTTTCCTATTACCTCACACGAATACTAAGAAACCCTTAGTAAATAAGGATTAGTAAAATGCGTATTTACTAAGTAAAGGATTCTGAAAGGACCTAATGTGGTTTCCAAACTCATGAAAGATCAAGTTGCCATGGAATGTTTTTCAGAATATTGATAAGCATGTTGATAATAATTTGAGTTTAATTAAAGTAATTGTCCTAGTTTATTTATGTTATAATTGTTGCTTATTATGTTAATTCTACTAAAATCTATTTCTTTCATGTAGTTTGCATACTTAAGATAAATTGCATTAGGGATCATTACTTTTAGTTTCATATACTTAATTTTTCATCGCTTCTCAATTATATTGTTTTTGTTTATAAAATTGTTAATATAATTTTACAAATCAAGTGACTTAGCACAAATACAATCCCTGTGGAGACAATAACTCAATACTTACTTATTACTTGATAACGACTATGTACACTTGCACAAACCCGAGCGTTACAATTGCTCACAAGGAAAATAGGGATTTTCTGTTCAGAGCATCAGCAACCACATTAGTTTTTCCCGAATGGTAATCAATAACCAAATCATAATCTTTTAACAACTAAAGCCACCTGCGCTGTCTCAAATTCAAATCTTTCTGAGTTATCAAGTACTTCAAACTTTTATGATCCGTGAATATGTGACATTTTTCACCAAACAGGTAATGTCACCAAATTTTCAATGCAAACACTATGGCTGCCAATTCAAGATCATCTGTTGGGAAGTTTCATTCATGTGGTTTTAGCTGTCTTGAAGCATAGGCTACTGCTTTACCTTCTTGCATCAAAACACAACCTAAACCATTCAATGACACATCACTGTACACTATAAATTCTTTACCCTATTCTGGCTGAACTAACAGTGGAGCTTCTGTCAATGAAGCTTTTAATCTGTCAAAATTCTACTGGCATTTATCAGACCACTCAAATTTCACATCTTTTTTCAATAGATGGGTCATCGAAGAAGCTATCATTGAAAAACTTTTTACAAACCTCTGATAATAACCAACTAGTCCAAGAAAACTTCAGACTTTAGTCACATTCTTCGGTGGCTTCCAATTTACAATGGCTGAAATTTTATTCGAGTCTACCCTAACACCTTCAGCAAATATTATATGCCCAAGAAAACTAACTTCTCCTAGCAATTCACATTTATTGAATTTAGCATACAATTGTTTCTCTCGTAAAGTTTGTAAAACTATTCTCAAATGCTCCGCATGTTCATTTTCATCTTGGGAGTAAACCAAAATATCATCTATAAATACCACCACAAACCTGTCTAAATATGGGCTGAAAATTCTGTTCATCAGATCCATAAACACTGCAGGTGCATTTGTCAAACCGAATGGCATCACAAAAAACTCATAGTGTCCATACCTGGTTCTAAAAGCTGTCTTTGGCACATCTAAATCTTTTACTCGTAGTTGATAGTAACTAGAACGAAGATTAATCTTTGAAAATACAGTGGCACATTTTAATAAGTCATCAATACGAGGCAATGAATACTTGTTCTTTATTGTTACTTGTTTGAGTTGTCTGTAATCAATGCACAGCCTCAACGATCCATTTTTCTTCTTACAAACAGAACCGATGCACCCCAAGGTGAGAAACTAGGTCGAGCAAAGCCTCTATCAATCAGTTCTTGCAGCTGTACCTTCAGCTCTTTTAATTCAGTAGGAACCATTCTGTAAGGTGTTATAGATATCGGTGTTGTTCTCGCTAAAAGATCTATAGAGAATTCCACTTCTCTATTCGGTGGTAAACTAGGTAATTCTTCTGGGAAAACATCAAGAAATTCACATACAACCGGCACTGACTGAATCTTTGACTTAGATACTTTAGTATCCAACACATATGCGAGATAAGCATTATAACCCTTTCTGACATATTTTTGTGCTGATATTGCTAAAATCACATTAGGTAGCTGTAAATTGAAAAAATATATAGGATTTTTCCTATGTAATTTATCACCTTTTACTTAAATTCATTCTTAAAACTAAGTAAGTGTATACTAAATTAATGAAATATGTGAAAATATGAAATTAGAACGAAATTATTAAAATGTGATTTTATGCTTTATTATATAGTTTCCATGCATAAAATGGTTTGTTTTATATTGATTTGAACATATTACATTTTTAAGACATAAAATGGGCCATGCATGAATACATTAAATAATAAAATATAAAATTATATTTAATAAATCATTTTAAATATTTCATTAATAATTTGGGTTGTAATTAATTATTTAAATTGGTTAAATTTTATTCTTTGGTCCTTTAACTTATTGATTTATTTTGGACAGGTTTAATAGCTTTGTTGCATTACAAAAACCGTTCAAATTGAAGCCGAAGTCAACCAAAAATTGGCTACACATGGCTGTCCACTTAAACCACTTTTTGGTTTAATTACATAAGGTCCTTGCATTGTTGAAGAAATTAGAGATTTTTCCGAAGATTTACATTTGACCGAGTCTCAGTCCTAAGTTATTACGGCATTTAAATTGCTTAAAAATCAAGCAAAAATCAGCTCAAATTCCACTAATTGTGGCCGACCACTCATGGAAGAAGTTTGAAGAGACTAAACTCAGCTATTTTTAGCAAACTACCCACCTCTGTTCACCTATAAATAAGACCCCTTCATTCTCTCATTCATCATCCCTCATCCCTCATCATTCTCTCTTCTCTCTCAATTCTCTTAGCATTGTCCATTTCCCACGCCTAGCATCATCTCTTCATAGAGATTTTGACAATTAAATCCTCTTAAAAAGCCCTTGGTTGGCCACCTTGGAGGGCCATCAGCAAAGGAGCAAAGTGAAGAAGTGAAGAAGCCTCGTCATTAAGAGTCTTGGGTGACAACCACTTTGATTTGGGTTTAATCTTTCTTTTCTTTAATTTAATCTAAATTTTTTTGCTATGTGTTATTTGTTCTTGTTTACAACAATGTTAGCTTAATTTTATTTAAGCTAGGATGATTGGTTTGATTAAATAATATTTATTTGATTCATGCTTATAATGTTTGTACCTTAATCGATCATGTTTTCAATTAAAATCAAGTCTGTATTTCATTCATACGTGATTGAAATGCACCTGAATTAGCTGAGCGATCCTAACCAGACGACGACTAGTGGACACATAATTGAAATGTGCATGCTCAATTTAGATCCTAACCCGATTAAATTGCAGGCTATATAACAACTCTAACCAAGCTCTGTTATCTGCATAGTTTTTAGATTTGTGTGATTAAACTGTTTCAAACCTAACACGAATGCTAAAAAACCCTTAGTAAATAAGGATCAATAAAATGTGTATTTACTAAGTAAATGATTTCGAAAGGACCTAATGTAGTTTCCAAACTCAGGAAAGATCGAGTTGCCATGGAATATTTTTCTGAATGTTATTAAGCATATCGTTAATAAATTGAGTTTAATTAAAGTAATTGTCGTAGTTTATTTATGTTATAATTGTTGTAAATTGTTTTTAATTTTGGTAAAATCTATTCCATTCATATAGTTTGTATTAGGATAATCTGTGCTAGGGATCATTGCATTTAGTTTAATATATTTTAATCATCACTTCTCAACCATATTGTGTTTTTATTTACCAAGTTGTTAATCTAATTTTACAATTAAGTGATTTAACACAAATACAATCCTTGTGGAGATGATAACTCGATACTTACTTATTACTTGATAACGACTGTGTACACTTGCACAAACCTATGCATTACAAGTTTTTGGCGCCGTTGCCAGGGATTGTTAGTTGTTGCCATTGTTTTTTTTTTATGAAATTATTTCCTTCCAATTTGGTTTATTTCTAACATTACTAACTTATTCTTTTTAAATTTTATGATTTTCTTCTCAGGTGTTTATAAGCATAGACCGGATTATCGATTTACTCCCTGTAAACCCTAAAACTGAGTGAACTTTCAAACAAAGAAAACGTGAATGAACAGCTCAAAGACAAGTCAAGATAGACCTTGGAAAATAGAATCGAGACCAAGGTAATGAAGGCGATCATGTGCGAAATACCATTCTCATTGCCCAATGATAAGGATCGATGCATCAAATAATATGTTGTGCTACTTTTCAGTGAGTTAAATCCAGGATGAGGCAACCCAATTTGAATTGAAACCAGTGATGTTTCAAATGCTCCAAACGGTGGGCCAATTCAGTGGTATGCCCACGGAAGATCCACATCTCCACATTCGATTGTTCATGGAGGTGAGTGATTCATTCAAGATAGCTGGTGTGACTAAAGACGCATTAACGTTGAAGGTTTTTTCATACTCATTGCGAGATCGAGCACGAGCATGGCTCAATTCATTGCCACCAATTTCCATATCTACATGGCAAGAAGTAGTAGATAGATTTTTGGTTAAGTATTTCCCGCTTAGCAAAAACACTAAGTTGAGGAATGAAATCACAACTTTCCAACAATTGGATGACGAGTCTTTGTTTGAGGCTTGAGAGTGATTCAAGGAGTTACTTCGTAAGTGTCCTCATCATGGGATTCCTCATTGTATCCAGTTGGGGACATTCTATAATGGTCTCAATGCACATACAAGATTTATGGTAGATGCTTCTGCGAATGGTACAATTTTGTCTATGTCTTATAGTGAGGCTTGTAAGATCTTGAAAGGATCGCGAGTAATAACTATCAATGGCCAACAAATCAAACAATTTTAGGAAGATATGTAGCCTGAGTTCATGAAGTTGACACCCGCAGTTCATTATCAGCTCAAGTATCGTCTATTTTCTCTATGATAAAATAGTTTACCGCTAATAGTGCTAATAATTTCGCAACTCAGCCACCAAGTCCGTTTGAAGTAGTTTCCTGTGTGTACTGTGGGGAAGGCCATTCTTTTGAGAATTGTCCATCAAATCCCGAGTTAGTGTACTATGTGGGGAACTAACATCAAAATAGGAGTGGACAAGGACCCTAGTCCAACTTTTACAATCCTTTTTGGAGTAAACATGCTAACTTTTCTTGGAGAAACCAAGGAAATGGACTGAACAACAACTTATTGCAATATAGACCTAACCAATCTCAAGGGTTTAATTAGAAAGCTCCAAGAACACCTCAAGCTGAGGCATCAAACAGAGTGGAGAACTTGTTGAAAGTGTAGATGGCAAAGAATGACGCTTTGATCCAAAACCAAGCAGGAATATTGAAAAATTTGGAAAACCAAATAGGTCAGTTAGCTACAGAGCTTCGTAATAGACTGCAAGGAACCCTACCGAGCAATACTAAAAATCCAAAAAATTTGGGTAAAGAACATATCAAGGTAGTGGCATTGCGAAGTGGTAAAATTTTGGAACCCCGATTAATTGATGTCGAAGATAAGCCCGTTGAGAAGAATCAACCAGCTATTGAAAGTCCTACACCAAAAGAGTCAGAATATGTAAAGACTGATAAGGTAAATCCTTACTTAGTGAATTCAAATACTTTAACATCTTCTTTGGATGAAGATTTACCTACTCAAAAGAGTTATCCGAGTCAACCAAAAGTTCTATCACCTCGATATCTGCAAATATTGCAGCAACACAAGCAGAAATAGGAGGTGCAATTCAAGAAATTTTTGGATGTTTTGAAGTAGTTACACATCGATATTCCATTGGTGGAAGCTTTAGAACAAATGCCGAATTATGTGAAGTTTATGAAGGATATACTATCCAAGAAGAAATAGTTGAGTGAGTATGAGACTGTTTCCTTGACAAAGGAGTGCAATGCGTTCCTGCAGAACAAACTGCCATCGAAACTAAAAGACCGAGGAAGCTTTACTATACCCTATAACATTGGTAATTTTTACTATGGTAAAGCTTTGTGTGGTTTAGGAGCAAGTTGATCTTCAGCTAGCAGATCGATCTTTTAGCATATCCCAAGGGAAAGATCGAGGATGTTTTAGTAAGAGTCAATAAATTTATTTTTCCTGCTGATTTCATTGTCTTAGATTTTGAAGTAGATAAGGAAGTGCTGATCATCCTTGGGAGACCTTTCTTAGCCATGGGAAGAATGTTAATTGATGTACAGAAAGGTGAACTCACCATGCGAGTTCAAGATGATTAGGTAATATTTAACATTCTTAAAGCGATGAAATTTCTCGATCCAGCAGAAGAGTGTTCAGTTATGGAAGAGATAGAAACCTTTTTTTCTATGGAAAACAATTTCGAAGAAGATCCATCGGAGAATACCTTAGATATTAACCCTTTGAAGGATGAAGAATGTGAGGAAAACATGGCTTTGATGGAAGCTAATCTGAGAAATGTTATTCAATCCACGTGGTTTGAACCGTTGGAGTTCGAAGTTAGAGAATTTGTGCAACCTAAGTTATCAATTGAAGAACCACCTAAACTCGAACTAAAGGTACTTCCTTCCTATTTGAAATACTTTTATTTAGGTGATTGTTCCACTTTACTTGTGATTATTTTAGTAAAATTGACGAAAGATCAAGGGAAGCAACTAATTGTTGTTCTAAAGAAATTTAAGAAAGCAATTGGTTGGACCACAGCTAATATTCGAGGTATAAGTCCTTCTTTCTGCATGCATAAAATTATTTTAGAAGAAGGTGAAAGACCTCGAATTGATGGGCAAGGGAGGCTCAATCCTATTATGAAAGAAGTTGTGAGAAAAGAAGTGATCAAATGGTTAGATGCAAGAATCATCTATCCTATTTCAAATAGTTCATAGCTAAGTCCGGTATAGTGTGTGCCAAAGAAAGGTGGAATCATGATTGTTGAAAATGAGCGTAACAAGTTGATTCCAATGAGAACTGTTAGTGGTTGGAGAATCTATATTGATTACAAAAAATTGAATAAAGCTATTCTGAATGACCATTTTCTGTTGCCTTTTATGGATCAGATGGTAGATCGACTGGTAGGCAATGAATTCTACATGATGGCTATATTCACTAATATGGTTGAAAATTTTGTTGAGGTTTTCATGGATGATTTTTCTATTTTTTGTAACACGTATGATATTTATTTGAGTAATTTGGTGAAGGTACTGAAGAGATGCGAAAAGACGAATATTGTCCTTAACTGGGAAAAATGTCATTTTATGGTTAAGGAATGGATTGTCTTTTGGCATAAAATCTCAAAGAGAGGAATTGAAGTCGATAAACCAGAAGTGGACGTAATTGAAAGATTCCCGGCCCAAATTAATGCAAAAGGAGTCAGAAGTTTCTTAGTCCATGCTAGTTTTTACCAAAGGTTTACCAATGATTTCTCAAAAATTTCTAAATCGTTGCGTTTGTTGTTAGAAAAAGATAGTTTTTGATTTCAACTTGAAAGCTTTTGAAGATCTGAAAAATGATTAATCTCAGCCCCAATAATTGTTACACCTCATTGGAGCTCACCTTTTGAGTTCATGTACGATGCAAGTGATTATGTCATTGGAGCTGTGATAGGTCAAAGAAGAAACAAAGTGTTTCACCCTATTTACTATGCAAGTAGAACTTTAACGGGAGCCCAACTCAATTATACGATAACTGAAAAGGAAATTTTGCTATAGTTTTTGCTTTTGAAAAATCCTACCCATATCTTATAGGTACCAAAGTTATAGTATTTACTGACCATGCGTGTAACACCCCTCATCCGTACCCGACGCCGGGATAGGGTTCGAGGCATTACCAGGACTCTACATTTTGAAACAAACCAAATTGGGTCTCCAAGTTTTACTCAAAATTTAAGCTTTTCATCCATGAAAAACTCATCCCTTATATGGGCCTTCGAGGCCTATAACATACCTAGAGGCAATGCTGGACAAATTCAGGTACGTTCGGTAAACCTTGGGCTCATTAGGAAATTTTTTCCTTATCATAAAGTGTCACACGCCCATGTAGGTGGGCCATTTGGACTCACACGCCCGTGTGACTTGGGGCACGCCCATGCCCTTTAGTCGTGGGCAACACTGACATATCAACACGGCCACGGCACATTAGGGGTTTATTTTAAGTTATTTGAACTTACCTGGTATTTGTTTCGGAGCTGTGTTTCGGTTATTCAGAAACCTTGCGTTTACCTCGATCGACCTCCGAAATTTGTTCCTCAGGGTCTATAACAATAAAAATAGATCATTAACACTCCACATTATACATTACAAGTCTAATTCTCACCCCGGTCCAAATGACCGTTTTGCCTCTAACCTTTAACATTTTTACGATTTAGTCCCTAGGCTCGTATAATGAAACACATGCACTTTCTATCTTACCCAAGCCTAGCCGAACACTTTTCCTTCTTATGGTAGCCCACATTTTCCATTATTTTCTCATTTCTACCACACATTTACATCTTTTGCAAAATAGTCCCTATAAGGGTTTTTCATGAAAATCAACTAGAAAAAGATGTTTAACACATATTCATCCTTCATATTCCTCCATAATCCATCAAAATACAAATAACTCATGCATGGTTAAATTTTTAAACATGAACCCTAGCATGAAATATGGGTAGAAATAGAGAGAGTAAGCTACTGGGATTTTAAAAATTAAAAGAGCATGAAAAACGGGGCTTGGGAGCACTTACTATTGAGCTTGGAAAGCTTGAAAACCCTAGCTATGGAAACCCTTGAAGTTTCGGCTAGACAAGGAAGAGAATGGGCTGATTTTGGTTCATTTTTCCCATTTTATTTCATTAAAATACCAAATGACCAAAATGCCTTTAAGCCCTTTCCTTAAAATTCCATCCATGCAAGCCCATTTTTGTCCAAAAACTTAGACTTTGGGCAAATTGCTATCCAAGAACTTCTAATTCATAACCCAAATCAATTTCATAAAATTGCTTCTAGAATTCAAGTTTTGAAATTTATTCAATTTAGTCCCTAATTTCCAATTGAACACCTTACTCAAAGAATTTTGTTCATGAAACTTTAACACATGTATATACTCATGTTCTAGGCCTTATAATAATCATAAAGTAAATATTTTGATGTCGGATTTGTGGTCCTAAAACCACCATTCTGACTAGGCCTTATTTTAGGATATTACATTTCTTCCCCCCTTAAGGACTTTCGTCTTCGAAAGTCATACCAGTAAACAGGTTCGGATATTGGCTTCTCATAGTTCCTTCCAGATCCCAAGTAGCCT
Source organism: Gossypium arboreum (assembly GCF_025698485.1). Classification (NCBI taxonomy): domain Eukaryota; kingdom Viridiplantae; phylum Streptophyta; class Magnoliopsida; order Malvales; family Malvaceae; genus Gossypium; species Gossypium arboreum. Next base: position 98,634,745 of record NC_069082.1, read on the forward strand.
CTTCTACACCATGTCGATGCCATAAAACTTTTACTAAAGCCACATTTTTGTTCCTCAACTGTTTAACTTCACGAGCCAAAATCCTGACCTGTTCCTCTCCATAAGTCATGTCTGGTCGAATTTTAATCTCAGTCGGTGAAATCACATGAGAGGGGTCTGATTGGTATCGCCTTAACATAGATACATGGAACACATCGTGAATCTTTTCCAGTTCAGGTGGCAATGCCAAATCATAAGCTAACGGTCTAATTCTTTCGGTGATCTCGTACGGTCCGATAAATTGTGGACTCAATTTACCCTTTCAACCAAATCTCAATACCTTTTTCCATGGAGATACTTTCAAGAATACTCTATCTCCAACTTGAAATTCAATTTCCTTTCTTTTCAGATCAGCATAAGACTTTTGTCTATCTGATGACGCTTTTAAACAATCCTGTATCACTTTAACCTTTTCTTCAGTTTCTTTAATCAGATCAACTCCATAAATTCGATTTTCCTTGAGTTCTGTCCAGTACAATGTAGTTCGGCACTTCCTGCCATACAAGGCCTCATAAGGTGCCATCTTTAAACTTGTTTGGAAACTATTTTTGTAGGCAAATTCTACCAATGGCAGGTATTTTTCCTAACTACCCTGAAATTCGAGGATGCAACAACGCAACATGTCCTTGAGAATTTGAATCATCTGCTTAGACTGGCCATCAGTCTGAGGGTGAAAAGCTGTGCTAAAACTCAACTTTGTACCTAAGGCTTCCTGTAACTTCTTCTAGAATCTCGAAGTGAACCTCGGATCTCTGTCTGAAATAATCGACAGTGGTATTCCGTGCAATCTTACTATCTCAAAAATGTACAAATCGGCCAATCTATCAAGAGGATAATTCATCTTTACCAGGATAAAATGAGCTGCCTTTGTCAATTTGTCCACTATAAACCATACGGCATCTTTCTTTTTTGGAGTTAAAGGTAATCTCATCACGAAGTCCATGGTAACTTTGTCCCAATTCCATTCGGGGACCATTACAGGCTGTAACAAACCTAAAGGCACTAGATGTTCAACTTTAACTTGCTGACATACCAAGCATTTCGATACAAATTCAGAAACATCTCTTTTTATGCCGTACCACCAGTTTATCTTTTTTAAATTGCTGTACACCTTGGTACTTCCCGGGTGAACAGACAGACGACTATTATGTGCTCCTTGTAAAATCTTCTGAATAAGCTCATTGTCTTTGGGTACACAAACCCTATCTCTAAACATTAAACATCCATCAGGACTATTTTGGAAATCTGACTCAATACCATACTCATATTGAGCTCTTTTTGCTTATAAGTCATCATCATTAAGCTGAGCATCTTAAATTTCTTACAGAAATATTGGCCTAGCCTCCAGCTCAGCCAGAACTGAATCATCATCAAGCAATGTCAAACGAGTATCCATGGCTCTCAAAGCATACAGGGATTTTCTACTCAATGCATTGGCGACCACATTCTCCTTTCCCGAGTGATAGTCGATAATCAGATCATAATCCTTAATTAATTTTAACCATCTCCACTGTCTCAAATTTAATTCTTTCTGAGTCATCAAGTATTTCAAACTCTTGTGGTCCGCGAATATAGGCAAGTCTCGCCATACAAATAATGCCTTCAAATTTTCAAGGCAAAAACAATAGCGGCAAGCTCTAGGTCATGGGTTGGATAATTCTTCTCGTAAGGCTTCAATTGTCGTGAAGCATAGGCTATCACCTTGCCATCTTGCATAAGTACACAACCTAATCCATTTAAGGATGCATCACTGTAGACCACAAGCTCTTTTCCTGGTTCAGGTAGCGCTAAAACAGGAGCTTCGGTCAGCAATGTCTTTAACTTCTCAAAACTTTACTGGCACTTTTCGTCCATTCAAACTTATCGTCTTTCTGTAGCAGCTTCATCATTGGAGTCGCTATCATGGAAAATCCTTTTACAAACCTTCGATAGTAACCTGCTAAGACCAAAAATCTTCTAACCTCGGTTACATTCTTAGGCAAATTCTATTCAACAATTGCAGAAATCTTACTTGGATCAACTCGGATGCCTTCACCCGAAACTATATGACCCAAAAATCCAACTTCCTGGAGCCAAAACTCACTCTTGCTAAACTTAGCATACAGTTGCTTTTCCCGCAAGGTCTGCAAGACAATTCTCAGGTGCTTCGCATGCTCTCTCTCATCTTTAGAGTAGATCAAAATGTCGTTAATAAACACAACAAAAAACTTATCCAAATATGGCCGAAAGATCCTATTCATTAGATCCATAAACACTGTCGGTGCATTCGTCAGCCCAAATGGCATGACAAGAAATTCATAATGGCCATACCTCGTTCTAACAGCTATCTTGGGTACATCTGAGTCTTTAACTTGCAGCTGATAATAGCCAGACCTCAAGTCTATCTTGGAGAATACGGTGGCTCCTCTCAATTGGTCAAACAAATCATCGTTCCTAGGCAAAGGATACTTATTCTTGATAGTCACCTTGTTCAATTGCCGATAATCAATACAAACCTCATCGAACCATCTGTCCTTTTTACGAACAACACGAGGGCACCCCAAGGTGAAAAACTTGGCCTAGCAAATCCTTTATCCGTTAGCTCTTTCAACTGTGCTTTTAACTACTTCAGCTCGATAGGTGCCATTCTGTATGGGGCAATAGAAATGGGAGTCATCCTTGGTTCCAATTCAATACCAAACTCTATCTCCCTTTCAGGAGGTAATCCGGGTAATTCCTCTGGAAACACATCTGGGTACTCACGTACTATCGGCATGGACTCAATTTTCAACTCTGTTTCCTTAGTGTTCAGTACAAATGCAAGGTAGGCTTTATATCCTTTCCTCATATATCTCTAGGCAACCATTTTCGTGATTACAACCAGTGACGAACCCAATTCTCTTGATTCGACCCGTAGAATCTTACCATCCGGGCATTTTAACTTAGTATACTTACTACCACAATTCAATGTTACATCATTCAGGGCTAACCAATCCATACCAAGTATTACATCAAATTCATCAAAGGGTAACAACATAAGGTTAGCCGGGAAACAACGACCTTGAATCGTCAAAGGACAATTCTTACAGACTTTATCAACTAGAACTGATCTGCCTAGTGGGTTTGACACTCTAATAATATCTTTCATATGCATCGACCCCAGGTCAATTAAAGCAACAACACTTATATCAAAAAGAAAGAAAGTACCCGTAATAACATCAAGAGTAGCGGCTTCCTCTCGAGCACGTATCGCATACATTCTTGTCGGGGCTCGAACCTCTGATTTTGCAGTGTCTCTAGTCACGACTCGACTACCACTAGCACTCCTAAGGTATCTCAGAGGTCCACCTCGTAGAATGGGAGCACTCGACTTCAGAGCTATTTCCACTTTTTTTTTGGCTCGTTCCGGGCAGTCTCTGAGAAAGTGATCAAGAGAACCACATCTAAAATAGGCGCCGCTTTTCATTCAACACTGTCCAAAGTGAAATTTGTTACAGCTCATACACTTCAGTTTTTGATCATCTACACTCCCCACACTAGTCACCATCGGGGAGGAAGACTTTTGACCTCGTCGTTTAGAGCTTCTCGATCTACCCGAATATCCCACTAAAGAAGTGGAGCGTTCATGCAGGTTTCTGACTTTCTTCATGGAAAACAATAGCGTTTTACCCCTAGAGCTCTTGCTCGCAACTCGAGCCTCTCTCTTAGCTTGTTTTCTTTCATTATTAAGTTCCTCGGCCTTCTTGGCTCGATCGGCCAATGCGGCAAACTCTCGTATCTCCAAGATCCCAATTAACAACTTGATATCCTCATTCAAACCTTCCTCGAAGCATTTACACATTCTCGATTCAGTTTGGACCTATTCAGTTGCGTACTAACTTAGTCGTACGAACTCTCTCTCATATTCTGCTACAATCTTGTTCCTTTGTTTGAGTTCCAGGAACTCATTTCGCTTCGAGTCCAAAAACTGTTGGCTAATATATTTCTTCCTAAACTCTGATTAGAAGAAATCCCAAGTAATATTTTCTTTTGGCACTACCGAGGATACAGTCTTCCACCAATTGTATGCAGTGTCCTTCAAAAGGGATACAGCACACTTCAAACATTCCTCGAGTGTGCATGACAAATCATCTAGCACCCATGTAGTATTTTAGAGCCAAAACTCGGCTCTTTCAGTGTCATCATCAACTTTAGCTCTGAATTCCTCAGCCCATACTTTCTAAGCTTATCTACAGGGGCTTTACCAATACTCACCGGTGCCATACCTCGTGGCACATGCTCATCAGGTTTGTTAGGGGGCGGGGGAGGTCTTGGTATATTGGGGCGATTTCTCAGATAATCCCCAAACCATTCATCCATCATATTGAAAAAGGAAGCTCGGGCTTCTTCTCGGCCTTCTGACATTAGCCTTCTACTACTACTAGATAAAGCTCACTGTACGGAAGCTGGAGCATGGCTCTCGGCTCCCTCGGACTCATCTTCTACTTGATTCAAAGACATTTACTATATTCAAAACAATTTAAACAATTAAGAGATGTCACACTAACAATTCGAATAATGACATGTATACCAAACTTTATCATCCTCTACGGTAGTTCTAGAACCGACTAAACCGTAGCACTGATACCAATAAATGTAACACCCCTCACCCGTACCCGACATCGGGATAGGGTTCGAAATATTACTAGGACTTTACATTTTGAAAGGTACCAAATTGGGTCTCCAAGTTTTACTCAAATTTTAAGCTTTTCATCCATGAACAACTCGTCCCCTATATAGGCCTTTGAGGCCTATAACATACCTAGACGCAGTGCGTGACAAATTCAGGTACGTTCGGCAAACCTTGGGCTCATTAGGAAATTTTTTCCTTATCATAAAGTGCCACACGCTTGTGTAGGTGGGCCATGTGGACTCACACTCCTGTATGACTTGGGGCTCGCCTATGCCCTTCAGTCGTGGGCAACACTGACTTATCAACGTGGCCACGTCACACATCCGTGCGGCCTGCCCGTGGATGACACTGTCTTTTTAACACGGCCATGGTGCACGCCCGTGTGGCCCACCTGTGTACAACTTTGAGCTTAAAATTTTAAGTGTAGGGGACACACGACCATAGCACACACCCATGGGAGGGAACCGTGTGTCACTCACGGCCTAGACACACGCCCGTGTGTCTAACCACGTGGACTCTAATAGGCTATTTTCCAAGCCTTTAGTCACCCCTTTTCTACTACTTGTGCTTAGTGGTTACCAAATTCAAAGTAAAACACAATTATACACTTGTAAATAATCTTGATTAAACTAGATGTATGGAAACCTCATATCATTGGTTTCATACGTGATAGGTTATTTCTGACTCAGTGTTTATGGGTTCCTATGTCACTTTAATTCTTCTGAAATTGGCTCGTTCATGTGACTCATTTCCAATTGGTAACAACCTATCACATGTAAAATAAATCATGCATAGATTCGTAGGTCATAGCCTACTTCAATTAAGACAATTTTCATGGTCATATACAAAGAAATAAATATATTTTACATGCCTTCATTTGGAAAAGAAAATGACACATATAACAAAATACTCAAAAATCCTATACATGCCATTAAACAAAATAGAAATGTCTTTATACCAACGCTTGTCGAGTTGGTAGTGTGTTGACTCTCCAATCGTCTTGCAGTCCTTGTGAGTCCTCGAGCTCTGTGAGACAGGGAAAAGATAGGGTAAGCATTTACATGCTTAGTAAGCTCGAATAACAGGAAAGTAAACTTACCTAGTGTTTAACATGCATCCATGATAGATAAAGAAACCAACAATTATTAAATGGTTCCCTATTACATGCACTCAATCAATAGGTTAGTAGCATAATCAAACATCATATAATTTAACTAGATGAGCTCATCATTCATCATGTTATTGACATACATCATATCAATCCCGTTGAGTTTCTAGGAAATCTCAATGGAATACACATTATCTGTCAATTCTTATGAATGATCATTTCACGTATATGCACTCCCGCGAATGTCACATCTCATGCCAGGATTACTAGTCCAGGCTAAATCCCTTGTAACGACAAACAACCTTTGTAATAGCCCAAAATTGGGTCTAGTTGGAACAGAGGTTTCGGGACCACAAAATTTGAGATATAAATAATTATTTTATGATTATTTTGAGGTTTATGATATGATTGCATGATTGTGTGAAAATTTCGTGAAGAAATTCTATGCATAAAGTGCTTAATTCGAAGTTAGGGACTAAATTGAATAAGTTGCAAAACTTGCATTCTAGAAGTTTCTAGTATGAAATTGATTTGAAATATTAATTAGGAGGTCTTAAATAGCAATTTTACCAATTTCTAAGTTATGGACAAAAATTGGACATGGATGGAATTTTGGAAAGTTTAGTAGTAAGGGTATTTTGGTCATTTAGGGTAAAATGAATTAAAATACAAAATTAAAAGCCAATTTTGCTCATCTTCTTCACCATGGATGTGTATACCAAGGAGACTCCATGACTAGGGTTTTCAAGCTTCCCAAGCTCAATTGTAAGTCCGTTCTAACCCGTTTTTCAAGTTCTTTACGTTTTGGAGTCCGTAACTTGATTTAGCTTATGCTAGCAATAATTCAACCTAGGGTTCATATTTGGAAAAATACCCATAGGTAAAATTTGTGTATTCTGGTGTTTTATGATACAATATGAGGTTTTAAATTATGTTATACAACTTGTCCTACTCGGTTTTAAGTGAAAACGAGCAAAATGGCTTAATCGGTAAAAATACCTAATAGTCATAAGTATATGTTAGAGTGAGAATTTGATGTTACCATAGAAGGGAAAAGTGATCATCATGTCATAAAACATAAGAATAAGGGATGAAGTTTAATTCCAGAGCCTAGGGGCAAAAGTGTAAATATGCAAAGTTTAGGGAAAAATTGTAATTTTTCCAAAGTTTGAGTTAAGGACTGTTTTGAATAGTACATTAATTAAATAAGTAAAATATGATGTTTTAGATCCCGGAAAACGAGATTTGAACCTAGAATGAGAGAAATATCAAAAATTGGGAAAGTTGGTAAAATGGCCTTTTTAATATCAAGGTAAGTTCATATGTATAATAAGCATTAATTTATGCATGTTTCAATGTAAAATTGATATATTTACTATGATCTCCGAGGTGTTGAAAGTATGTAAGTTGGTATGATAATAATACAACAATAATGTCGTAATTTATATTTGAAAGTTAAATTTAGTGAATTAATTGAATTATGTTAAATTAAATGATTATGGTGCCAAGTTTATGAATTGATTTAAAATATGTCTATGGTACATGAAGTGCATTGAATTATCATACATAAATGTGATTTCTATGATTATGGATATTATGGGAAATTGTAAGTTCATATGATTTTTAATAAGACAATCGTAATTTAATGTTATTGCATTGATATTAAATGAGATGTAAGTTTATATGTAAGTAATAAATCACTATTACTTGTATTATGATATTTTATAAAAATATTGGAAATATGTTTGTGGATAATTACTTGATTGGTGAAATTGTTGGAAAAAGAGAGAAATCCGGTTGAACCTTGGAAAGATTGGATGATACAGATGGTATGTAGCTAGGTCACATGTATAGTCTGAGTGCACATCATGTGTACAAGAGAGCTACAAGACATTATGATGTAGCTAGGTCACATGGGTGATACTATGTGTACACCATGTAGACAAGAGAGCTACGGGATATATGTAGCTAGGTCGCATGCGTGGTTCCAAGTGAAGGACACCATGTAGACAAGAGAGCTACGAGATAAGCTGGCTAGGTCACATGGGTGGTACTAAGTGTTCACCATGTGTACAAGAGAGCCGAACTATATGATGGGTGGAGCTATGTGCTGAAACCACCAAGTATCGAGGATTGATCCGAAGTGTTCAACGGGAGACTCTCTATGTATTGCTTTGTGAGTTTTGTGATGAATATGTGCAGGAACTTGGTTATGTGAATGATGTGTTCATTAAATGACCAGGATGTGGTAAGGTTATAAACAAGTAAGTTATACATGAGGATGAATTTATGGTGACCTTGTGATCATGGGCCTATACTTGTGATGTATGAAATGTGGTGAAGATGATTTGAGATATGTATGTTAAAATGAGGTTAATACAAAGAAAGTGTGAAAGAGTGAATTAGCAATAAAACTGTTTTGGACAGTAGCAGTGACGTGATTTTGAAAAATCCCAAAAAATAGTATAAATTGAATAAGAGACTGAATGAGATATAAAATTAAACATTAATGAATCTATTTTCATATAAAAGAAACATAGAAATCAAAGGAGTTCTATATTTTTAGATATTTATGTTTTTGTGAGACTGATTTAGAATGATTATGTGATCCCCTGTTCTGACTTTGGAAAATCACAAAAATTTGGAGAAAAATAATTAGAGGCTAAAAATTATATTTTTAAAATCCATAATGAGTCTATTTTCAAGATAAATCAGCAAGAATATTATCCGAGTTCTGTACTGTGAGATAATTATTTTTTAGTGAAGAGAGGTCAGAACTATCAGAAAGTGAAATAGGGGAAATTTTAATGAATAAACTGTACTAATTGGCTATACCAAAAATTATGAAAATTTTATGGTGGAATGATATGTGAGTCTAGTTTCAGGGAAAATTTACGGATCTTAATTTGGATCTCTGTAGCTCGAATTATAAATAATTAAGTGACTATGACTCGTGTGGACAGTTTGATGTGAACATTTATTAGTAAATTGTGAAATCGTACTTACAAGAATGCTATATACATTAAGGATGTGGAATGGAGAGGAGGAGGAGGAAAATAAATATATGTGGAATACATGGAAACTATGGTATATGAAATATTGATATAATGAAATAAATAATATGTGTTTATAAGAAAACAAAAGAGAATGTTATGTATCATGACATGTATATATATATATATATATATATATATATATATGACTAGTCTCAATGTAATGCTTGTTGGGTATGGAATTGAATTGAAATGTTTCAGCAAACATGTTATTCATGCATCTGAATCATGGTATTTTATAAAGATATGATCTAGCTTTAAATATGAATGCTTGATGATTAAGTTGAAGATATTTGATAAGATGATAATCTTGGTATAAATGTATAAGTGGTACTATAATAAACAAGGTAAAACGAGTATGAGAGACACATGTATGATGACATACAAATGCTATGTTTGTGGTTTAATTGAGGATTTATAATCATTAAATGAATACCATGTTATATGCTTTTGATTTTGTATAAGTGTGTAAGAGATCAAGGCTGACCAAAGCTTGGAAAATAGCCTAGGTATATTCCACACAGGCAGAGACACGACCATGTGTCTCAGCCGTGTATGGAACACGACTTTGGGACACGGGCATGTGGAGCCTTAAAGCATGAAATTTCCAAGATTTTCGTAAGTTCTGGGTTTAGTCCCAAACCCTTTCTAAAGTATGTTTTGGGCTCCGTAGACTCAAATAAGGGACTATGTGTAAGAGAATGAATGCTTTGAAATATGAATAAAATTGTATGGCTCGTATTTTAGTTTAATGTTTGTATGTTTGTCTGGTAACGCCTCGTACCTTAGCCCGGCCTCGGATACGAGTAAGGGGTGTTACAACCTTAATAAGCTCGGATCTGAATTACTAGTCCAGGCTAAATTCAAACCCTAATCGGATTACCCATCCAGGCTAAATCCATAATGCACACATATTCTTTGGAAGCCTTGATCATTCAAGGAACACTCATCCGGGTTAGATCCTTTTCATACTTGAGATCACAGATTACCCGTCCAGGCTAAATCCTCACTGCAACACATGCAGGATCTCTTTACACATATCAATGAGGGTTTACCCATCGAATTCCCTTTGTCAACCTAATCCGAGACATTTTCACATGTTACCATCAAATATGCATTTCTATGATATTTCATGCTAATAATAAATGCAATCATCATGCATTCATAAATCATTCAATTATGCATACTAAGGGTTTACTTTAAGTTATCCGAACTTACCTGGTATTTGTTTCGGAGTTGTGTTTCGGTTATTCCGAAACCTTGCACCTCGATCGACCTCCGAAATTTGTTCCTCAGGGTCTATAACAATAAAAATAGATCATTAACACTCCAAATTATACATTACAAGTTTAATTCTCACCCCCGGTCCAAATGACTGTTTTGCCCCTAGCCTATAACATTTTTACGATTTAGTCCCTAGGCTCGTATAATGAAACACATGCTTTTTCTATCTTACCCAAGCCTAACCGAACACTTTTCCTTCTTATGGTAGCCCACATTTTCCATTATTTTCTCATTTCTACCACACATTTACATTTTTTGCAAAATAGTCCCTATAAGGGTTTTTTCATGAAAATCAACTAGAAAAAGATGTTTAACACATATTCATCCTTCATATTCCTCCATAATCCATAAAAATACAAATAAATCATGCATGGTTAAATTTTTAAACATGAACCCTAGCTTGAAATATGGGTAGAAACGGAGAGAGCAAGCTATTGGGATTTCAAAAATACAAAGAGCATGAAAAGCAGGGCTTGGGAGCACTTACTATTGAGCTTGGAAAGCTTGAAAACCCTAGTTATGGAAGCCCTTGAAGTTTTGGCTGGACAAGGAAGAGAATGGGCTGATTTTGGTTCATTTTTCCCATTTTATTTCATTAAAATACCAAATGACCAAAATGCCCTTAAGCCCTTTCCTTAAAATTCCATCCATGCAAGCCCATTTTTGTCCAAAAATTTAGAATTTGGGAAAATTGCTCCCCAAGACCTTCTAATTCATAACCCAAATCAATTTCATACAAATTTCTTCTACAATTTAAGTTTTGCAATTTATTCAATTTAGTCCCTAATTTCCAATTGAACACCTTACTCAAAGAAATTCTTTATGAAACTTTAACACATGAATATAATCATATTCTAGGCCTCATAATAATCATAAATTAAATATTTTGATGTCATATTTGTGGTCTAGAAACCACCATCTCGACTAGGCCCTATTTCAAGATATTACAATGCGGCAATTAAATAGTTGCTCATGAAAAAAGATGTGATTGGATACTTTTACTCCAAGAATTTGACCCTGAGATCCAAGACAAAAAAGGTGTTGAAAATCAAAAAGCTGATCATCTGTCGAGGTTGGAACAAGATGAGGTAACTCGATCATGTGTGCCTATCGACGAGAATTTCCTAGATGAACACTTATTTGAGGTAAGTCGAATTCGTGAAACACCTTGGTTTGCTAATTTTGCCAATTATCTTGCATTTGGAATAATTCCTCGAGAAATGACATACCAACAAAGGAAAAAGATTCCTTCATGATAGTCGATATTATTTTTGGGAGTATCCATTTTTGTTTAAACAGTGTGTAGATAATATAATCCAGAAGTGAGTAGCTAAAAGTGAGATTGTTGAGATCTTGTATCATTGCCATTCATCTCCAAGTGGGGGAAACTTTGGTGGTTCATGTACTGTAGCAAAGATTTTGCAAGAAGGTTTCTTTTGGCTGACGCAATTTAAAGATGCTTATGCTTATGTGAAGAACTGTGATAAATGCCAAAAGGATCGAAAATATATTAATGAGGAATGAAATGCCATTGAAAAACATTTTGGAGATTGAATTATTCAACATATGGGGCATTGACTTCTTAGGCCAGTTTTCTTCTTCGTATGGGAACAAATACATCTTAGTTGCTGTGGACTATGTATCCAAGTGGGTTGAATGTAATAACCCTAACCTTTATCCATCACCGGACTAGGGTTATGAGGCATTACCAAACATATCAGAACATTTTAAAATAATTTCACATACATCATTCACACATCAAAGCATCATAATCAAACATCATCATAAAGTCTCTTTCTTAGATCAACGAGACCTTAAACATGCTTTAGGAAGGGTCAAGACTAAATCGAGCACATACAAAATTTTTCTGGAACTTAACAATTTTTCTAAGTTACAAAGGTCACATGCCCATGTGAGCAAGCCGTGTGCCTCACACGGCATTAGACACGCCTGTGTGTCTAAGCCATGGTGAAACAGAGCATACATACTGACTTGTCCACATGGCCACAACACACGCCTGTGTGCCAGGCCATGGGAAAATTAGGGAGGCTACTGACTTGGGTCACACAGCCAGTCACACACCCATGTGTCTAACCCTGCTCAAAACTGACTTGGCCATACAGCTTGGCATACACCCGTGTGTGCGACCATGTGGTTTGCCCAGGCTCATTTTGAAATGGCCCTCGAGCAACTCGGCAGAGACACACTGTAACAGCACAGTTTAGACCCTAGCCGGAACAGTGGTTTTGGGACCAAAAATCTGAGTTAGAAAAATATTTTAATATTATATTCTATGCTTAAAGTATTTGAATTGATATGTGAGAAAGTTTCGTATGAAAATTTTATCGTTTGAGTGCCGATTTGTGAAAAAGGACTTAATCGCCAAAAATGCAAAAGTGACTTGCTAATTGTTAAAGTGCTATATTGCTATGGCTTTTATTATGTGGGACTTATATTGTAATTTAGCCGTTGAACATAAGCATGGACAGTTATGGACACTGATTATAAAGTTTTCATATCAATTTATAAAGGTTAAAAAGGTAAATTATGAATAATATGTATTATAATAAAATAAAACATCATTTGTTCATCTTTTTCATCTTTTTCGTGTTTTATCAAGCCCATACCTCAATTTAAGAATTTGATGATGATTTTGAGTTATGCCATTGTTGATTTTGTGAGTTTTGAATTGTTAATTGATGAAATGTGGATGCTTGATGATAGATAAATATGTTTTGTATTTGAATTTTGATGAATTTGAGTAATTTGGGCTAAATTATGAATTTTTTAAATTGATGGGTTAAAATGTGAAATAAATGAAAGAAATGGGATGCTAGGGACCTTAGTAAAATTCAGCCAAGCATGGGTGTGGTCAAATTTTGAATATTTTATGTTTTGTGAAATAGGGTCTAAATTGCAAAAAATGTGAAATGTCAGGGGCAAAAGTGTAATTAGCCCATTTATGTATTTTTAGATGAATTTTATTGAACATATGATTAAATAAGTCAAATTTATTTTGAATTAGATCAAGAAATGAGGAAAACATATTTGGATTGGGGAAAGTCAAAAATTATCGAATAGTTGTTTCGGTCTACTCGTGTTAGCACGAGGTAAGTTCATAAGTAAATAAATGTTGTTAAATTTAAATGTATGCGCATTATATGTGATGAATTGAGTTGTAAAGGATATATATATGTGATGCCAAATTGAATCGAGCTTTGGAGAATCTATTCCGATCATAGATTGCTCGAATAGGTGAAATTGAGAAAGTTTTGATAATGTGACAACGTCTGAAAAGCCCTGTATAAACCATAGGAATAGTTAGGATACATATGTCATGACATAGGATTTCAGTATGTGTTATCGTGTAAGACCACATCTGGGACGTTGGCATCGATTTGTGATTTGCATGTAAGACCATGTCTGGGACATTGGCATCGTATATGATTTCGTGTAAGACCTTGTCTAGGATAGTGGCATCGATATTTGATTACATGTAAGACCATGTCTAAGATGTTGGCATTGTACAAGTTTATGCGCTATCCGAGTATCCTTATTGATTTCGAACAGTTCAACCGGCATTCTAAGAAATCAATAACCATGTGAAATTGTATCCGATCCAGGTACGTGTGATTTGTTATGAAATTCAGAAATGAAAGGCGAGTATGTATCATATGACCATATGTTAAATATGTGACAACTTATGATATGAATGTATATGAATGAATGACGTGTTATATACGCCCGTTATATGAAATTGTGGTCTTATATTTCGGATTTGAGATTTATGAAATATGAAACTATGGCTTTGATGTATGATTGCTTAGTTTGAAAACTTGAACAGATAATGGAATCAAAATGGTTGAGTTGGTGTCTGCTTTATATGTAATATATATGATTATAAATAAAGTTGTTCTTGTTGACTATATGATTCATGTATGCGAAACTTGTTTATGTGATAAGGGAATTATGATGTTCGAGTTTGGAAATGTTTATAAAGAAGTTGATGTAACTTTATGTATGATTTGTAATAAATGACCATGGTTTGGTTGGTGATGTAATGAATTTGTGCAAGCTTGATTTATATGATTGAGCTAACAGTTGTTTTTTGAATTTGAAAGCATGGTTATATGTTCATTGATAAATAAATAAGTGGAGTTACTTAATATGGACATATGAATTTACAAGTATGATGAATATATACGTTGTTGATATTTGCTAAATTTGACCTAATTAAATTGAATTAATATATCATTGAGATGATTTATTTGCTTATGGGTTACTAAGCTTTTTAAGCTTACTATGTGTGTTTTTCCTATGTTTATAGAGTTTTGAAGATTTACTTAGGTTGGAAGTCGTTAGAGATCTCATCACACTATCCGGTTATCGCTTTGGTAAATAAAAGTTTTGAGTTTTTGGTTATGTGGCATGTATAGGCTAGTTTCTGTATGATTCATTTTGATTTGTATATTTGTAGCCATGTGAAAATGGCTTGATCATGAAGCTAATGCTGTGTATATTTAGTTATGTATTAAGCTCATTTTGGGAAGTATGTTTTATGATTTAGTTATGGATTTGGTATAATCTTGATATGAGATTGATATGATAATTTTGAGATGTTGATCATGTAAGAGTGAAAGAATTTGGCATGTGATTTTGGTATGTTTTGGTATAGAGAATGAACATGAAATTTGATGATGACTTCATGGGTCAATTTGTGCATGATTTAGTATGTTTTTGGCTGCCTTTGGGACATGAAATGTGCTTGGTTTTATGCTTATAAGGATGACCCAAAATAGGGGCAAATTGGCTTTGTAAATAGCCTATTTTTGTCCACACGGGCAGAGACACGGGCGTGTCTCTCAACCGTATGCGATACACGGTCATGTTATACGGCCAGTATCTCTAGGGATAGTCCTACAACTTAAAATCAGTTTCGACCATAGCCAAGGCACACAGGCGTGTCTTGTGGCCGTGTTGTTAAGTCAGTATGTATGCCCTATTTTGCCACGATTTAGACACACAGGCATGTCTATAGCCGTATGAGACACACGGCCTAGTCACACGGGCGTGTGACCTTTATAACATAAAAATTGTTAAGTTTCGGAAAAAAAACTTGTATGTGTTCGGTTTAGTCCCGACCATCTCCTAATGCATGTTTAAGTTCTCAATGACCTAACAAAGGGACTTATTATTGGTGTTTGATTATAATATGATGATGTATGACTTCTTTTTGTGAAATGATTGCCAAACATTTCGATATATCCGGTAACCCTAGTCCGGCGACAGATACGGGTTAGGGGTGCTACACACACGCCCGTGTCTCCGTTCGTGTAGGAAAAAGTAGGCCATTTACAAGGCCATTATGCCACCCATTTTTGGGTCCTCCCTATCAATATCAAAACCAAATCATTTCATACCAAATTTCAACCAATACATAACCAAAACATATAGCATTCATGCTATATCATTAACAACCAATTTCATGTTTATATCCATACCAAATCATGCCAAATCATAAGCCAAAGTCATAACGAAACATATGTTTCATAACCTCAATTTTCTCCATTCAATCTTACGCCATAATCTTACTAAATCCTCAAATCAGTACATATCAAAGTCTTACAAAATTGACCAATTCGCTTTGACCATCCAAGAACGCATCATATTGGCAATATTGTATCACATAGTTTATATTCAAAGGTCATTCATAAACACAACCAAAACCAGGCCATATCACATGGCTATATATGTTCACAACTTTAAAACATATCTCAATTTATCTAGACTATACATGTCATACTTTAATATTTACACTTTAAAAAGGTACCAAAGATAAGTTTGACAGTGTAGTGATGATCCTCGATGATCACCGAGCTACCAGTAGCTTCGATATGTAAAAAAAAAAAGAGATGAAAAACACACAAAGTAAGCTTTCAAAAGCTTAGTAAGCCATAAAAAAATAAACTTATCATTTTAAGCATATAAGCATTATAAAATACATATACTCCATATCCAGTTACTATCATAAGCCACATAGTTCATATACATTTCACCTATTCCCAATTCATTTGCACATGTAGCATATTTTCTCATACTTATATCACATATCATCAATGCACATACACTTACTTCTCATTAACAAATGTTAAACACATATCCATGTACCTGAATTGATTATTCATTCATTTAATTACGTATTTCTCAGAATGCTCGCTAAAATGTACGAAATTAAATAGGATACGCGGATAGCTCGGAAAGCTTGTACAGTGCCAATGTCCCAGATATGGTTTTACATTTAACCAAATATTGATGCCACTGTCCCAGACAGGGTCTTACACATAAATCTCAAATCGGTACCAACGTCCCAAACGTGGTCTTACACGAAATCATATATCGGAATCCTATGTGATGATATATGTATCCTAACATTCCTATGGTTCGTACGGGGCTTTTGGACATCATCACAGTATCGAAACTTTCTCAATTTCACATATTCAGCTTCTATAACCATTCATTACAATTCAATATCATATAAACATGAATAATTCAACTCAAACACATTTATTTGTATATAGACTTACCTCGTACGGAAACGAACAGAAACAAACGGCTATCCAACGACTTTCAACTTTCCCCGATCTAATTTCCTTTTCTTTGGTTTTGATCTATATAAATTCAAATTTCACTTATTCAATCTCACATTCATTCAAATCAATCCATATACACATATTTATGGCATTTTACATATTAGCCCTCACATTTTCACATCTTAACACTTAGTCCCTATTTCATACAATCAAAAAATATGCAAAATTTCCTTATACACATGCTTGGTCGAATATTCATGCAATTTAGATAAGCCCATATATTTAATTTATTTTACATTTTAGCCCCTCAATTTCTCATTTTTAAAATTTAGCCCAAAATACTCAAATTCATCAAAAATCTCAATACAAAACAATGTAATCTAACACATATCTTTCATTTTTCATCAACTATCATCACAAAAATCACAAAAGCATCAATGGCATAATTTAAAAAAATTCAGAAATTGAGACATGGGCTTGATAGAATACAAACTAACGATAACAAAACATAGAAATTATCAAAAACCGAGCAAAATACATACCTTAATCAACAATCATAAGTGTCGAACCCTAGCTTGATCTTTTCTTTTCTTTTTCTTTCAAATTTCGGCAAAATGAAGAAATAATGAACTAATTTCATGCTTTGTTTTATTAATCTAATAACATTAATATACATTTTACTAAAATAGCCTTATTATTATCATTTAAAATCCACTAACCCTTGGCATATATGTCCATTCATAAATTCAATGGTCTAATATCAACATAAGGACCTCATACTTAATAAGCCATGACAATTCGGCACTTATTCAAGTAGCACACAACTTTTGCATTTTCTGTGATTAGGCATTTTTCATAATTCGACACACAAAAAATAAAATTAAATCATGGATTTTTCACAAATATTGATTCACATATTATAAGCACGGAAAATAATATTAAAATATTTTTTTAACTCGAATTTGTGGTCCCAAAACCATTGTTCCGACTAGGGTCTTAACCGGGCTGTTACATTAAAGCTGAAGCATACCCTACAAATGATGCTAAGGTAGTCATGCGATTCCTACAGAAGCATGTGTTTACACGATTTGGGACACCAAGAGCTATTATTAGTGATGAAGGTTAAGTGGCTTAAGTGGCTGCTTGACAAATATGATGTGAAGCACAAGATTGCTATTGCCTATCACCCCTAGTCTAATGGGCAAGTTGAAAGAGTGAACTATGAAATTAAAGGTATTCTTGAAAGGGTAGTATGCCCTAGCATAAAAGATTGATCTCGAAGGTTCGATGGTGCATTATGGGCCTATCGAACAACATTTATGACACCGTTAGGAATGACTCCTTATTGATTAGTCTTTGGAAAGGCATGTCATTTGCCATTAGACTTGGAGAATAGAGCTCACTAGGCTTTAAAGTAGTTGAACTTTGATTTTAAGAAAGCCGGTGAGAGAAGGATGTTACAATTTGATAAGTTAGAAGCGCTGAGGTTGTTTTCCTATGAGAATGCCAAAATGTGTAAAGAAAGATCAAAGGGATGGCATGATAGTCATATACAACCTCGCGAGTTTAAAGAAGGTCAGAAGGTTTTTTTGTTTAATTCAAGGTTGAAGTTATTTCCTGGGAAGCTTAAATCCCGATGGAAATGACCCTATACCATCTATCGAGTTTATCCTTATGGGGCTATTGAATTATACGACAATTAAGGAGGTATGTTTAAAGTCTCAAACACTACTGGATGGTGAAGTTGAGCGCGTTGAATCCTCGTTCAAATTAACAGACCCTTGATTTTTCATGTACTCATTTTGTAAATAAATATATAATTAGAACTTATTTTCTTAAGTTGTTATATTTAATTAATTCTATCTAAGGAGATTGGAACTTAAGCGCGACCACTGTGACCTCTCCAACCTTTCCTGGGAATTAATTTAATGTAATTTGTTAAGAAGAAATTTTCTAATTAAAATTTAATATTTTTTAAGTTTCATTTGTTATGTTTAAATTTTAAAATTTTATGTTAATAAAGGGGGTCAAATTTGGCCCAAGTACTAATAAGGTTTTTTTGAGTAAGTTTGTAGATACAGTCTAAGTTTGAGGCCCAAGACAACAAAAAGAAAAAAAATCCACACTTTCCTGCCACTCCCATTGCTTACCGCCCAAGTAACCTAATGTAGCTAACTTTTCGCTACATGTTGCGCTAATTCTTCCTTATATAAACCACTCTCCATTCTACTAATTTTTATATCCCTCAAAGCAATTTACTTAACCCCTAAAAAAATTCCTAAATCTATTTTTTTTTTTGCCGTCAACCTCAAATCCCAAAAGAAACCTTAGTTTTCTTCCATTTTTTTCGAAACCATCTACTGCCACAGCAAGAAGATTGTCGAAGCACTGCCGTTGTTGTCACATGCTATCGTTGCCACCATACCATCCTTACCATCACAAGATGTTCGTCGTAGCAAGTCCTTACCCACCATGCCAATTTCACTTTTCCCCCTTGTGCAGAAAATTTGCCAAATTCTCAAGAAAAAAATACCATGTCTCGTAAAAGAAATAGATCTTCAAAGACTACTACTGAAAACCCAATTTTGATCAATGAAGAAGTGAAAGAGAGATTTGATTCAATCTTCAAGTGTCAACCCATGATGCCAGAAAAAGGTTTTGACTTGAAGAGTAATGATTTGATGGTTGTTCTTATATCTATTAGAAAGAAAATCAATGCTCTCAAGTGGGAATGATTTTGTGATGCTCGTTCACTTCCTGATGATGAACTAGTTTGAGAATTCTATGCTAGTTTTACTAAACAAGATGTTATTGAGGTCATCGTTCGAAAGAAAAAGGTACCTTTTACTTCTAAGTCCATCAATGATTTGTTTAACTTACCTGATGCTGAAGAAGATGAGTACTACCCTATGATGAAC
Source organism: Gossypium arboreum (assembly GCF_025698485.1). Lineage (NCBI taxonomy): Eukaryota > Viridiplantae > Streptophyta > Magnoliopsida > Malvales > Malvaceae > Gossypium > Gossypium arboreum. Next base: position 98,654,388 of record NC_069082.1, read on the forward strand.
AATATCAAGGGATTTTCTTCAACAAGTGCTTAATGTTGTGACAAATCTGGGATCCTAATGGATTATAAGAAAATATGGGAGCCATTCTTACTAAAGGGAATACCTAAAACCAGTAGCAAAGGTATGGTTTTATTTCGTTCGCTACAGTTTTATGCCTATCTCACATAGTTCCACCATCTCGATGGAACGAATGCTCTTGTTATATGCAACCTTGACAGAAAAGTCTATTAATGTTGGGAAAATTATTCTAAAGGAGATTCATGATTGTGCTAAAAAAAAAAAAAGTGCTTATTTCCCATCATTAATCACTTCACTTTGCTTATGGGCCCATGTTAAAACACAAGCAAATCTAAATGGGCGATATGTTCAAGGGTGCATTACAAATCATGATCTTGAAAGGTTAGTAGAGAAGGTGCATGAGTTGAATCAAGGCAAGCAAGAAGAGCCAGCTGAGCCAGATACCGAGGACTTAACAAATGAAATTGAAAATAAAGCTAATTCAGTTACAGACACTAAAGAAGAAGAATATAACAAGGAACCGAACAGTCTTAAACCAGTTGAAGGATCTGTAACCCCTGAACCAGAGATTGAGCCAAAAAAAGAAATAGTCATGCTAAGTGTTGAACCTGAATCTACAACTCCTATGCCAACTTCTGCAAGTGCTTCAAAGAAATCAGAGTTGTCAATTTTGATGGATATTTGCAAGTTCATGCACAATCAACAATAAACTTACTGGAAATATGCAAAAATTAGAGATGACTTAATTTAAAATACTTTTAAGAGTATCTCTAATACTTTTGTTCCTAAGTTCCCAAATGTTATCTTTGAGACATGGACAGAAGGTACTGACTATGCAAGCGAAGATGGAGCTGAGAAAGACAAGGGGAATGAGTCAAAAAATAAAATGAGGGATCATTGTCTTGATTTATTTAATTATTTTTAGGTCTTTAGGAATTCATTTCTTTCGTAATTAAGATTTAATTTCTATAGAATAAAACATAGCAAGCATGAATTAACTTAACACTTCTGTAGAATGAAAAAGACTAAGTGATGTGGTAATGGGAATGAACATGTCTAGGATTGGGTTATTAAGAAAGACTTGGTATTTAAGCAGTCTTAATGGCTCACCTCTCTTTCTTTACAACCCTACCTGCTGTTCAGTTTTCATTCATTACCTTGTTCTTGCAATGAGGATATTGCTTCTTTTTAAAGGGGGTAAGGCAAATAAATTGCTCAAATTTTTAAAATTTTCAAGTATGTTTCAAACATTTCTTTCATAAGCATGTTCTAATAAATGAATGTTTAGAGACATTTTTTTAATGAGATAGTTTGTATGCAAGTATGAATGATGATTTTATCTGAGTGAAAGTATGTTATCATGAAGAATGGAATGTTTGTATTATCTTAGCCTTAGTAATATGCCATGAAAACTTAGTTTGTCTTGAGATTATACATGTATGAAGGTTTATATCTTTAGAATTGACTTAGTAACTTTCTTAGGGCAAAATTCTAGGGGACATAAAAATCTAAAATGATACAGACACTATTTCTTTGGATCGTTTGAGCCTTTTCAAGCCAACCTTATGATATTAGACCCTTGAAACTATAATTTTGAGCTTAAAGGCCTGTTTATTGCAATGAACCAACATTATAAGCTATATTACCATCTTTTAAAGTTATCCTAATTTTGTGCACCCATCTTAACTAAAGTTGTCTTGGTAATGAACATTTGAGGAAATTTTCAAAAAGATGTATATGCTCATGATTAAAAAAAAAAAGATGAAGGAAGAGCGAAGAAAAGTTTGCTCAGTCTCCAAAAAGGAAAAATGTATGAGGTTGAGTTCAAAATAAGTTTGGGGATGTTCCAAAGGTTCACTTAAAGAAAAAAGCTGTATTTTGATAAATCCAAGACAAAGTTAAAGGTTAAGACCTATTGATTTGATGATTATGTCACCTACATTAGTGGAGAGGAAGTACTAAGTTCAACATATAAAGATCATAAATAAGCCTTATGATTGTTTTCTTGATTGATAAGAAATTATGTTGAATGAAGAATGTTATCTATGGCTGTGACATACATACAAACTATGATTCATGTTGGCATATTTTGAAACTTAGTATAAAATTCTATAAACTTTTGCATATAAATTAATTGTTAATAAAGAAAATCTATGAACATGGAGTTATTAATGCATGATTATGGGACAAAGATTGATGATGCTTAGATAGTTAGCAATTTTGCCTTAGCAAGACCTTTTTGCTGTGTATAAACATTACTCGGGACGAGCAATGATTTAAGTTTGGGGGTATGTAAACTGAAAAATATATAGGATTTTTCCTATGTAATTTATCACCTTTTACTTATATTCGTTGTTAAAACTAAGGAACTGTTTAATAAACTAATGAAATATGTGAAAATATGAAATTAGGACATAAAATTATTAAAATGTGATTTTATGCTTTATTATATAGTTTTCATGCATAAAATGGCTTATTTTATATTGATTTGAACATATTACATTTTTAAGACATAAAATGGACCATGCATGATTACATTAAATAATAATATATAAAATTATTTTAATAAATCATTTTAAATATTTCATTAATAATTTGGGTTGTTATTAATTATTTAAATTGGATAAATTTTATTCTTTGGTCCTTTAACTTATTAATTTATTTTGGACAGGTCTGATAGCTTTGTTGGATTACAAAAACCGTTCAAATTGAAGACCAAGTCAACCCAAATTCTGCTACACATGGTTGTCCATTTAAACCACTTTTTGGTTTAATTACAGAAGGTTTTTGCATTGTTGAAGAAATTAGAGATTTGCCCGAAGATTTACATTTGGCCGAGTCTCAATCCTGAGTTATTATAGCACTTAAATTGCTTAAAAATCAAGCAAAAATTAGCTTAAATTCCACTAATTGTGGATAGGCACTCCTGGAAGAAGTTTGAAGAGACTAAACCCAACTATTTTTAACAAACTACCCACCTCTTTTCACCTATAAATAAGATCCCTTCGTTCCCTCATTCATCATCCCTCATCCATCATCATTCTCTCTTCTCTCGCAATTCTCTTAGCATTTTCCATTTCCCACACCTAGCATCATCTCTTCATAGGGATTTTAGCAATTAAATCCTCTTAAAAAGCCCTTGGTCAGCCACCTTGGAGAGCCATCAGCAAAGGAGCAAAGTGAAGAAACGAAGGAGCCTCGTCAGTCAGAGTCTTAGGTAACAGCCACTTTGATTTGGGTTTAATCTTTCTTCCCTTTAACTTAATAGAAAAATGTTTGCTCTATGTTCCTTGTTCTTGTTTACAACAATATTAGCTTAATTTTATTTAAGCTAGGATGATTGGTTTGATTAAATAATATTTATTTGATTCATGCTTATAATGTTTGTGCCTCAATTGATCATGTTTTCAATTAAAATCAAGTTTGTATTCCATTCATACGTGATTGAAATGCACCTAAATTAGCTGAGTGATCCTAACCAGATGACGGCTAGTGGACACATAATTGAAATGTGCATGCTCAATTTAGATTCTAACCCGATTAAATTGCAGGTTGTATAACAACTCTAACCAAGCTCTATTATCTCCATAGTTTTTAGATTTGTTTAATTAAATTGTTTCAAACCTAACCCGTCCCTCTTATCTCACTCGAATGCTAAGAAACCCTTAGTAAATAAGGATCGGTAAAATGTGTATTTACTAAGTAAAGGATTTCGAAAGGACCTAATGTGGTTTCCAAACTCATGAAAGATCGAGTTGCCATGGAATATTTTTCCGAATGGTATTAAGCATGTTGATAACAAATTGAGTTTAATTAAAGTAATTGCTCTAGTTTGTTTATGTTATAATTGCTGCAAATTGTGTTTAATGTTGCCAAAATCTATTCCATTCATATTGTTTGCATACTTAGGATAATTTACATTAGGGATCATTGCATTTAGTTTAATATATTTCAATCATCACTTCTCAACCATATTGGGTTTTTATCTACCAAGTTATTAGTCTAATTTTACAATTAAGTGATTTAACACAAATACAATCCCTGTGCAGACGATAACTCAATACTTACTTATTAATTGATAACGACTGTGTACACTTGCACAAACCTACGCGTTACAGTAACCTATCCAGTTTATCAAACATTTCACCACTACATCATACTGGGTTAACCAATCCATTCCCAAAATCACATTAAATTCATCAAATGGCAATAACATCAAGTCAGCTAAAAAGCAATAACCCTTTACCATCAACGGACAGTTTTTACAGGCTTTATCCACTAAAACACACTGGCACAAGGGTTTGAAACTTTAGCTACAAATTCAGTGAAGTCAACAAGTAAATTTTAACTGGCACTAAGTTTGTGCATGTGTATGGATGTGTGGACCAAGATCAATCAAAGCAGTAATATCAATATCAAGTAGAGAAAATGTACTAGTAATGACGTTTGGTGTAGAAGCATCTTCTCTAGCACGAATAGCATAAGTTCTTGTAGGTGCTCGAGCCTCAGATTTAACTGTTGTATCCCTGGTAGTACCTCAACTACCATAAACATTGCCGGGGTAATAGGGTGGTCTGTGCCTCAAAACAAGATTACTTGGCTTTGGAGCTAGTTCTATTTCTTTTTCAACTCTCTCCGGACAATCTATGAGAAAATGGTCAAGTGAACCACATCAATAACAAGCTCCATTTCTCAAATGGCATTCCCCAAAATGAAATTTGTTGCAGTGCTTGCACTTTCGTTTGGGATTACCGACACTATCCACATGATCGCATTATTTCGTGATAGGTTTTAAATATTTATAATTACTCATTCTTGAACTAACTATTATCGCGATGTAGGAAAGTGTACGTATCAAACAGTAGTATAGTTTTAGCAAGACCAGATTGTCAAACCCAAAGGAACTAAAAGTACTAGTAATGACTATCTTTTTATTATCTAGCCTAAGAATAAAGAGGTTTTGTTTTAATTAACTAATTATCTAAACTAAGAATGCATAGAGAAAAGAATTAGGGAATTGCTTTTGGGAAAAATCGATTGAATTTAGACAATACCTAAGGAAAAATCCACCTAGACTTTACTTGTTATTCTGGCTCCGATTCGGACGATTTATTCATTCAACTAGTTCCGTAGAGATCCCTAATTTATGTTATTATCCCTATTCAAGACTAATAATGTCTAATCCCTAGATTGAATAATTGAGACTTTTCTCTAATTAACACTCTAGGGTTGCATTAACTCGATCTATGGATCCCCTTATTAGGTTTCACCCTAATCCAGCAAAACCTTGTTACCCTATGTCTAGGCGTGCAATCAACTCCGCTTAATTATGACAAATGTACTCTTAGACAGGGTCTATTCCTCCTCTGAATAAGAGCATGTCTTGAATCAGTATCCTTGGATATCAAAACAATAATTAAGAATACATAATTAAGAACAAGTTAAATATTTATCATATGATTCAGAAAATAATAACAAGATTTGTCTTAGGTTTCATTCCCCTTAGGTATTTAGGGGTTTTAGTTCATAACTAAATAAGAAAACATCTCAGAAGAATAAAGAATACAAAACATAAAGAAAACCCAAAACTCCTGAAGGGAAATTTAGGAGAGATCTTTAGTCTTGATGATGAATCTGACTTCTGAGATGGATCAACCGGCTTCCTTGGAGTAATTCCTTACTCTCTATTCTCCGTCTCCTTTTTCTTCCTCCTCTAGGGTGTATTTATAGGCTTTTGAATGCATAAAAGCCCTAAAAAATAGCCTTTTCCGAATTGGACTCAACTTGGGCTCAACAGGGACACGCCCGTGGCACACGCCTGTGTTTGATTACTTCAGGCCGTGTTCGATCCTACCAAATTGACACGGCCATGTGGTCTGCCCGTGTGAGGAGGTCCAGGCCGTGTTGATTTCGTACTTTGGCCCATTTTCTCTGTTTTTGGGCCATTTCTAGTTCCTTTCGCTCTCCTATGCTCTCCTAAGTATAAAACATGAAATTAAAGCATTAGGAGCATCGAATTCACAAATTCTAATGAGAAGTCATCCATAAAATGCATTAAACATGGGGTAAAAATATGTATAATTTACGGTTTATCAAATACCCCCACACTTAAGCATTTCCTTGTCCTCAAGCAAAATTTTCAACTCATAATCAAAATAAATTCTTCTCAACTTATAATTTCTATCGATAATATCTCCAAATAATCCATAGGTAATCATACATTGAGAATTCAACTAAAAGAACATAAAAGTTTCAAACATTCCAAGTTGAGCATTTTAGTCATGCAAACATAGGTGTCTCCCCTCATTTAAGTAATTACCTTTGATTCAGAATATCACAGAGTTTCACATCCTCATTAAAGATTCACTCAAATCACTCGAGGTGTTTAAGGACAGTTAATGAAGCACTCTATAGTCAATAATGAAAAGTCATTACCATAGGCTTGCATGAAAATCAAATCTCCACCACTATAATTTAAGATGATACATCAATCAAAAGGTCTTTAGAGGGTTGTAATGAGGCTTGGTTAGGGGGTGTGGTCACAAGCTGAAAGAAAGGGTTAGAATCGAGATTGAATTGAAAAATTGCCTAACTAGAAAAAGAGTTATTCTTCACTTACGTACAACAAAGCTTCTTCTCAGACTATGAAATTACAGATATGTATACAAACTTTTTTTTTTTAAGAACAAGTTAAATAATATAGACTAACTATTAAGAACAAAATGTAGCTAAGCAATCCATCCAACTCAAATCTCGACAAAAATAGGGATTAATTTAGGGGAATTTAACAATAATGGGTTAAAGGTTAATATTGAGGTTAATACAAGGAATGGCTTGTTAGGCTCAAATGGGTTACTAAGGGTTAATCATGAAGGTAGGCTTTTCATGGCATGAGTGGGTTAATCCTAAGTGTCTTAATCATTTTGACATATCAAATCAAATGGTGTGGTCTCGACATGCATAATCAAGCAAGTTCTAGAATAACAGTTCAATACTGACGCACTCAAAGCAATAATAAAAGTGAGCATGAAAGAATTAATAGATGCTCAAAAGGCTCAAAAATCTCACAAAAATTATGGCTTTTTGATATTTAGACTCGTGAATTTCAATTCAAAGTAATACCTAGACTGGGGGAAACAACCTATAATTTTAAATTCTTAAAAATCAACTTATCATGCTTAATTCTCTAATGTCTTAAAGTTTTAAACAATCAATGAATAAATCCCTATGTATTAATTCAAGATATGCCACTCAAAATCATAAATCAATTAAAATTTATCCTAAATATGATATGAGAGCTTTTTAAGAGAACAAGGTAATCATTCAGGGATTTTTCTGATAATGAAATAAATACCCCCCACACTTAAGATGTATATTGCCCTCAATGTACAAAGATAGATATTAGAGTAGAAAAATAAGATAGGGAGAGAATTGAAACTTCCTGTATGATGAATTCCTCGAACTAGAGTTCTGGAGAGGAATCGGTTCGAGAGTGGAGGAGGATACTCCGGCGGTCGTAGAGGTTCATTAGGCCATAAGTCCTATGCCAAAAGAATATTATATCTAGCAGTAGCTATGGTCGTGGTCGATCAGGACATGGCAGTCATGGAGAACCTTTCCCGGTGGAGTTTTGCTTCTTATGTGACGATGAGCTTAAGAGCTTTAAATGACTGTGATAAAATCAGGAACTTTTTAGGGGATATTAGGTAGAATAATTATTCATAAAGAAATAACCGAAATTAATAATTAAAAATAAAATAAAATTTCTAATGGCTAATAAAAATAAAAAATAGTTTCAATAAAAATTAAAAACATAAAATAATAAATAAATGTTTTTAAACATCTTCATCGTTGGATGGTTTGCAAGGTGGGACTGGAAATGAGATGTGGAGGTGCTGACAAATCTACTGTAGAGTGGCATCAATGTTGTCAAATAGTTGAAAACACTGCTGCTCGAATTGGGTGAGGAACTCAGAAATGTCAGCATTTGAAGCTGCCGCATGAACTGGACGAGAGAATGTGGTGGCTGAGTCAGTGGGCCCTCGTGCAGTGTGGGGAAATCCTCAGGAATGTCCTCGTAGGCCTCCTCTTCGGTAGATTGTGTGAGACGATACTGGGGAGGGTAGGTTCCTTGGTGCCTCTCGATCATCCTCATGCTAAGCATGATCGAGATGCCTTGTGGAGACATCTGGCCAATGAGGGTGAGGGATGATTATTGGGACGCGGTGTTGAGGAGCCTGAAGTGTCGCGCCAGTCAAGTCATGAGGGGCCAATGGAGATGACCCCCTTCCTATGCCGCTCTGTCTGGTGCTGAATCGCAAGGGCGATGAAATAGGCAAGGTCGATGACGTGCACTTCTGACATGCACAATAAGAAGTAGACGTCGTGGGTGTTGATGATGCCAGTGCTCTCTCACCTCCCTGTAATCGTGTGAGCTAAAATAGCATGTAAGTACCTTAGGGATGGTGGGAAAACTGATGCCTTGGAGCGGCTAGGATTTTAGGAGGCCGTGCTAGGGGCCAAAGTGTGCCAGCACTTCAAGGGAGAGAAATGTATGTGGCGACTGAGAGCATGTAGTTCATTTTCCTCCTTGAACTCCTCCGTATATAAGCCTAGTGCAGCACCAAACTCTAGGACACTTAGCTGGCAGATTAATCCACCTAGGCAAAATTGAACTGTGCCGGGATCATCGTACCTAGTCATTATGATTTGAAGATGGAACGTTGAGCATAGTTCCATCGTGAGCTCAAGGTATGTTGGCTTGATAATCCCAAAGAATAGCTCCCAAGGGTAGGTGGTTAGGAGGGCCCGAATCGCATCAGCCATCTAAAATTATTCTACAGTAGCCTAGTCGATGCAGCGGCCCGTAATTAATGGTCGGGCCTGAAGTATTTGGAAAATTTCTTCTTGGGCCCCTTGGGGAAACTATAGGAGAGGGTGACGAATTTTCACTGTTGGACCTACAGAAGAGGATGCCCACTTCCTCTTATTTGAAGCAGATACGGTGGTTTTCTTTCCTCTTGATGATGGCATTGTGTACCTGCAAGTGGAAACATCAATTTGTCTTTTGATGAGTGGACAATTTATAATATATAAAAGGAATGCGACTAAATTCGAAAAGGAAAATGCATAGCTATACTCAGCCATAATTACTAAATTCGATTAAAACAATAAGTTCAATGACCTATTTCCTTGTGGCATGAGCATGGTAATATAAGTAAAAATGGCAAGGAATGGAATGCAAAATACTATATGAATGAAAAGAGATGTCAACAAAATATGCATGATTATTTCAACTATCCTAGCCATGAATATTCACTTCAAACTAATTGAGTGAAGTGTAGGAATCATGTAATGGGTAAGATTTTAAACATGGGAAAGATGATAACTTGTTTGATAAATGAAATTTAAGTGATTATCAATATGGAAATAACATGAAAAATATAGATTAATATGATAAAAAGCATTATAAATCAATGAAATAAAAGAAAAAGGAGTTAACAAATGCTAAGGGGAGAGGTTTGGCGTCGAGAATGGAGTTGTAGGCGGCACACGGACGTGGCAGGAAGTCCGTGTGGAGTTGCAGCGGCTAGGGTTAAGGTTTTTGAATGGGGAAGAAAGTGAATAGTGCAGGGTATTTATAGATTTTGGGCCACATGGCCAGGGCACACGCCCGTGTCCCCCAATTTCAGCTCGTATGATTCGGGAATTTCAGATTTGGGCTTGTCTGACATTTAGTACACGCCCGTGTTCCTGGGGCGTGTGGGTTCACACGGTCGTGTCTAGCTTCGTTCGCATCCCCCACGCCCGTGTGCAAGCCCCACGCCCGTGTTACTTTAACAAGTTTGACCACTGGTATTCCACACGGGCGTGTCGCACGCCCATGTTGTTTTGACAGGCTCGTCCACAGTTCTTCCACACGGGCATGTCTCACACCCGTGTTGTTTTGGCAGGCTCGACCATGGCCATATCGCACTACCGTGGCATTTAATTGTAGCCCATGTTGGGGAAATCTTTTGCCCTATTTTCACACGGCCTTAAGCAAGCACGTGTACTTGGTCGTGTCTCTGTGGAAACACCTGTATTCAAGATTTCTATTAGTAAGTTAGGAGTTAAATACCAAAATTTAAAGAAGTTAATATTGTTAGTGCTCGGGTTGCCTCCCGAGAAGTGCTTATTTATAGTCTAAGCTCGACTTACCTCTCTAGTGAATGGTCATGGTGGTTTGAAGAGTTTATACTCCTCATTCCTGCTATCAATCTCATCACAATAAGGTTTTAATCGGGTGTTGTTTACCTTAAAAGTGCTGAACTTGGGATGACTCACCTCCACCGCATCGAATGGAAAAATACTAAGTACCGTAAGAGGGGTTTCCTCATTCGGTGTGGTAGTGACAATATGGGGATCTGCGACATCTAAGAAGACCTTATCACCAACCTTAAGTTGATTTAGAGAGGTATCGGGCTTGTTTTGGCGTAGTTTCAGTTTGTCGGGTTTTCTTGGTTTGTGCGTCTGCCATTCATCGAGTTCCTTGATTTGTAGTCTTCAATCTTCAAGAACAGGTCCTCTACTATTTCTTGAGAATGACTCGTGTGCTTCCTTCAGACTCATTTTCTACAAAGTAGGTTTTACCATATTGTTAGGTTTAGTAGAATTGTTTAAATGAGCACCTTCAATTCCTGATGTATTGCCAGAATTACGAGCTTGAACGGTGATTATTTTGTCTCCCACTCGGAGTGTGAGTTCACTTGTGCCAACATCAATGATGGTTTTAGCAGCTGTGAAAATGGGCCTTCCTAAAATTAAGGGAGTGTTGCTATCCTCTTCTATGTCTAGAACAATAAAGTCAACGGGAAATATAAATTTATCGATTTTAACTAGCACATCTTCAATAATACCTCTAGGGAATCTTATAGTTTTATCTACTAATTGAATGCTCATCCTAGTCTATTTGTGTTTCCCGAGACCTAGTTGCTTAAACATTTTGTAAGACATGACGTTGATACTAGCCCCTAGATCAGTTAATGCATGATTAACATCTAAACTACCAATTAAGCAAGGAATAGTAAAGATCCTTGGGTCTTTTAGTTTGTTGGGTAGTTTATTTTGGAGAATGGCCGAGCAAACTACGTTCAGCTCCACATGCGTCGCCTCGTCCAACTTCCGCTTATTTGTTAAAAGCTCCTTTAAAAATTTCATTGCGTTTGGCATCTGCAATAGAGCTTCAATAAACGGTAAGTTAATATGTAATTTTTTTAAGAGTTTAAGGAATTTACAAAATTGTTCATCTGAGCGGTCTTTCCTTGTCGCGTTGGGGTATGGCACACGAGGTTTGTATTTGACAGTCACTGGTTTGTTTTTATTTTGATCTACCTCACCTTGACCTTTGCTTACCACAGTTTCTTGCCTCGGTTCTAGTTCAGGCTCAATGACTCCCTCGTCATCTTGAATATTAACTGTGTTGATTTGTTCCCTCGAGTTAGGTTCGGTATTACTTGGCAAACTACCTTATGGTCATTCAGAGATTAGTTTGGATAGTTGGCCTATCTAAGTTTCGAGCCCTTGGATTGACGCTTGTTGATTCTTAAGTGCTGTCTCAGTGTTCTGAAAACAAGTTTCTGACACTGATATAAACTTTGAGAGCATCTCTTCAAGGCTTGTCTTCTTTTCCTGTTGGTAGGGTGCTTGTTGGTAGCCTAGAGGATGTTGAGGTCTTTGATTTCCTTGACCTCCTCACAACAAATTGGGGTGATTCCTCCAACCTGCATTATAAGTGTTACTATATGGATTGTTTTGAGGTGGGGGATTATTACCCATGTAGTTTAATTGCTCGTTATCCATGTTGTGGCCATAAGGTTGGTATTCTGAATGGTTTGCTCCACCTCCACTTGCTTCGCCCTGCATTACTGGGTGAACCTGTAAAGAATTAAGAAAACCATCAATCTTTTTATTTAAGAATTCTACCCAATTAGAGAGCATGGTGACCAAATCGATGTTATAAACGCTGACTGTTTTAGTTGGCTTTGTCCTCATGACTTGCTACTGACAGTTATTCAGTGACATCTCCTCTATAAACTCATAGGCGTCTTCCGGTGTTTTATTGTTGATGGTTCTGCTCGCTGCTGCGTTAACCATTTACTGAGTCGAATGATTCAGACCATTGTGAAATGTTTGTACTTGGAGCCAAAGCAGTAACCCATGGTGAGGGCACCTTCTCAGAAGGTCCTTGTATCTCTTCCATGCATCGTAAAGTGTTTCTAAATCCATCTGCACAAAAGAAGAGATATCATTACGTAATTTAGCCATTTTAGCCAGCAGAAAATATTTTAGTAAAACTTTTTCGGGCATTTGTTCCCAAGTAGTAATTGACCCTCGTGGTAACGAGTTCAACCACTATTTAGCTTTGTTCCTCAATGAAAAGGGAAACAACCGAAGACGCATGGCATCATCAGAAACGCCATTAATTTTAAATGTATCGCATAGTTCTAAGAAGTTGGCTAAATGAGCGTTGGGATCCTCATCTTGTAAACCATCAAACTGAACAAATTTTTATATCATTTGAATAGTGTTAGGTTTTAATTCAAAAGTATTTGCAGCTACAGCAGGTCTAACTATGCTAGATTCAGTTCCTGTTAAAGAAGGTTTAGCATAATCATACATAGTGCGTGGAGCAGGATTTTGATTAACCGCAATTGCAGGAGGTAGCTGATTTCTTTGGTTTTCAGCCATCTCTTCGGTTGGGGGTTGAGTATCATCTTCTTGCTCGTTCTCCGTGTATCTTAAGCTGTGCCTTATTTCTCTATCGTTTCTATGAACTGTATGATCGATTTCATCGTCAAAAAGTAATGGTCCCGACGAGTTTTTTCTAGTCATAAATTATAACAACCTACCAAGAGAAAGAAAGAGTAGGTTAATAAATAATAATAATAATTAAATTAAATTAAATTGCAAGAAAAATAAATGGCTAAAGTAATAAAAATTGAGCGTTCCAAATATCTTGGTTCCTCGGTAACGGCGCCAAAAACTTGATTGCCCCCAAAAACTTGATTGCGTTTTTTCGTGATGGGTTTTAAATATTTATAATTACTCATTCTTGAACTAATTATTATCGTGATGTAGGCAAGTGTACTTATCGAACAGTAGTATAGTTTTAGCAAGACCGGATTGTCAAACCCAAAGGAACTAAAAGTACTAATAATTACTGTCTTTTTATTATCTAGCCAAAGAATAAAGAGGTTTTGTTTTAATTAACTAATTATCTAAACTAAGAACGCAGAGAGAAAAGAATTGGGGAATTGCTTTTGGGAAAAATTGATTGACTTAAGAAAATACCTAAGGAAAAATCCACCTAGACTTTACTTGTTATTCTGGCTCTGAATCGGACAATTTATTCATTCAACTTGTTCCGTAGAGATCCCTAAGTTATGTTATTATCCCTATTCAAGACTAATAACGTCTAATACCTAGATTGAATAACTGAGACTTTTCTCTAATTAACACTCTAGGGTTGCATTAACTCGATCTATAGATCCCCTTATTAGGTTTCACCCTAATCTGGCAAAATCTTGTCACCTTATGTCTAGGCGCGCAATCAACTCCGCTTAATCATGACAAATGTACTCTTAGGCAGGGTCTATTCATCCTCTAAATAAGAGCATGTCTTGAATCAATATCCTGGGATATCAAAACAAGAATTAAGAGCACATAATTAAGAACAAGTTAAATATTTATCATACGATTCAAAAAATAATAACAAGATTCGTCTTAGGTTTCATTCCCCTTAGGTATTTAGGGGTTTTAGTTCATAAATAAATAAGAAAACATCTCAGAAGAATAAAGAATACAAAACATAAAGAAAACACAAAACTCCTAATGGGAAATTGAGGAGAGATCTTCAGTCTTGATGATGAATTCGACTTCTGAGATGGATCAATCGGCTTTCTTGGAGTAATTCCTTACTCCCCCTTCTCCGCCTCCTTTTTCTTCCTCCTCTAGGGTGTATTCATAGGCTTTGGAATGCCTAAAAACCCTCAAAATTAGCCTTTTCCGAATTGGACTCAACTTGGGCACGGTAGGGACATGCCCGTGGCACACGCCCATATTCGATTACTTCAGGCCATGTTCGAGCCTGCCAAATTGACACGGCCACGTGGTCTGCCCGTATGAGGAGGTCCAGGCCATGTTGATTTCGTACTTTGTCCCATTTTCTCTGTTTTTGGCCTGTTTCTCGTTCCTTTCACTCTCCTATGCTCTCCTAAGTATAAAACATGAAATTAAAGCATTAGGAGCATCGAATTCACCAATTCTAATGAGAAATCAACCATAAAATGTGGGGTAAAAATATGTATAATTTACAGTTTATCACCACACTAGTTACAAATAGAGATGAAGACCTCAGGTTAGAGCGTTGAGAGCCTCGCTCTTTTCCAGAATATCCCGTAGAGGTAGTAACACGATTATAATACTTCTTTATTTTCTTAGAGATAGATGATTTTGACTCACTCATAATCCATTTTCCAGAAACCCAAGTCTCTCTTTCAGCTTGTTTCTTTTCTTTACTCAATTCCTCAACTTTGTGTGGTCGACCGACTAACACCACAAATTCCCTTATTTTGAAAATTTTGATCAATAACTTGATACCTTCATTTAAACCCTCTTCGAAGCATTTACACATCTCAGTCTCGGTTAGAACCCATTTTCTAGCATATTTGCTCAACCAAACAAATTCTCATTTATACTCAGATACAGTCATGTCTCCCTACTTGAATTCTAAAAATTCTTTCTTTTTCTGATCCATAAATCTCTAACTAACATATTTGTTCCTGAATTCAGCCTACAAGAATTCCCATGTAATGTTCTCTCTTGGTACAACTGAAGTTATGGTATTCCGCCAATGATAAGTTGTATCTTTCAGTAGAGATACTACGCATTTCAGACATTCAGTAGGTGTACAAGATAATTCATCAAAAACCTGGATAGTATTTGCCAACCAAAATTCAGCCCTTTCCGAATCATCATCTATAATAGCTCTAAATTCTTCTACCCCATGTTTACGAATTTTATCTACTAGAGGCAACCTATTCTAGCGGGTTCAACACCCTATTGTACTTCAGGAACCTATTGGGAAGCAGATGGAGGATGTCGTTGTACAATGGGGTTTGTTCTTAAATATTTAGTAAACCATTCATTCATCAATTAAAAGAAGGCTTGTTTTGCCTCCTCACTTCGAGCCTCAGATATGGGTCCTTCACTACCAGATGTAGATGCAACTCTTTGAACTGAAGTTGAAGCATTACAACCAGCTTCTTCGGATTCAGCTCTAGCTTGGTTGGATGACATTACTATATGAAGAACACATTTAAAATGATCCGGAGACATCACACTATCACAAATTATATAATGGCATGTATAGATAAACTCGTGTTTACTACGTTAAATTTGAGAATTGACTAAACCATAGCTCTGATACCACTAAATGTAACACCCCTTAACCTATATTTGTCACCAAAATAGGGTTATGAAGCATTACCAAAACTTTCAAAACATTTATAGATAAATCATGTCAATCATTGTTCATTTTCTGAGATTATTCAAAACGTCCCTTAAATGGACCCTCGAGGCCCAATATGAGTATTAAAATCGAATTGGGACTTCAACAGAAATTCTAAGAATTTTCGCAAAATTTCAAAAATTTTCTAAGTTACAGGGCTCACGCACCTGTGTGGTCCAAGGGACACGCCCGTGTGACCCTGGGACATACCCATGCTACAGGCCGTGTTTGACCCCATATAGCTCTCCAACTTGTGCACACGGCCATGCTACACGTCCGTGTGTTAGGCCGTGTAGTTAATTTTATTTTTCAAATTTAAGTACAAGTTTCACACAGCTAAGACACACGCCCATGTTCTAGGCCGTATAGCACACGCGGCAGAGACACACATCTGTGTCTCTGTCTGTATGCTCAATTCTGATCATTCTGTTTCTCAAATTTAAGGTGTAGGGGACAACGACCTAACCACACGCCCATGTACCAAGCCGTGTGTCACACACGGTCTAGGCACACGAACATGTGTCTACCCCTGTGGACAAAATAAAGCTATTTCTAGCTTTATTTCTCACCCAAAATCACATCAATGATCTGCACTTAAACTCAGATCCAAATACCAACCATTTCAAGCATTCAAATTAAACAAACTCTATCATTCAACATGGCATTTCATTACATGCATACATGTTTATAATCTTTTCTTAGTATATTCCATATGATAGGCATAATTTGAACAACCTTTTAACCTGTATATAACTACCATAGTATGACATTACAAGTATATAAAAAACAACCATTACTAGCCATTCTAATGGCTAGATTACAAACCACATACTTAAGCCATATATGGCCAAATTAGCCTATACATGTCATTATACCAAAATTATTTTACTATATATACCCAAAATAAGCTACTGGATAGTGTGATGATGCTCCAATGATCTCCAACCTTCGTGAGCTTTTGAGCACTATAAAATAGGGAAAAATAAAATGGAGTAAGCATTACATGCTTAGTAAGTTTGTATAACGGAAAGTAAACTTACCAATCCCTTTTATTAAATCTAAGCATACAATATCATGTTTTCCATCCATTTGGCAAAATTGCCTAAACACATTCGTTCAATCAAACATGTTAGTCATAAAATTTACATATACATCTAGTAAGGATGGATAAGCTCATCATGCAATATTCTTTCAACCCATTATACATTTCATCTCATAAATCCCTTATCGTGCCAAGAGTTTTGTGTCCATTGAATCATTAAAATTTCGATGGATGCTCAAATAGTACACTCGAGGTGTACGATTCAATAACCTGTCAATTCTTATTTAAGAGTACCCATTAGGGCACTTAACCAAAGAACTCACTCTCGAGCCACATGTCGTATAACATGATTACCAGTTCAGGCTAAATCCTTTATATAATAAATGCTCAGAAGAGCTAAATTAAGATTACCACTCCAGGCTAAATCTTAATTGTAACATATACTCGAGAGGTATCGTCTTAATATTACCCGTTCGGGCTAAATCCTTTCTATAATAAGGTCAATAGGATTGCTCGTTTGATAAATCCCATCAGCAACAAATGTAGGATTTCATTCATTTCGGGAAAGCATATATATTTATAGGAATTCAATATTCGAACGAGACTTAACCTCTTTTCACCATTTCAAGCATGTATTCAATTTTTCATTATATTTATTAAATAGTTCACATCAATATAAGTAATATTTCATACAAACAAAACATTCAATTAAACATATCCACATGCTCGGTTAAGTTACACAAACTTACCTCGACACTGGTTCGCGTTTAAAATGTACTAATCCGAAACCTTTTCTTTTCCTCAATCTAACCTTGAATTTGTGTTGTCCAAATCTATATAAATGAATTTAACCATCAATTTCACACATTTCACATTTATTTGTACTCAATTTACGTCCTAGGCAAAATTACCATTTTTCCCCTAACTTTTTCATAAATTTCAATTTCGTCCCTAGGCTCGGAAAATGAAATTTGTGCATTTTACTCATTATTCCAAGCCTAAACAAAATCCCATCACAAAATTTACAGCACATGTGTTCATAAAAATTTAGAATTTTTCATCAAATTTCACAATTTTACATTTTAGTCTCTAAATCATGTTTTCATCAAAAATCACTTTGTAAAAGTTGTTTATCTATCAACAATCTTTCATTTTCTACCATAAATTTCTAATTTTCAGCATTTTCATCCATGACCCAATTTTTATACTTTGATAAGTTTTCAAATTGATCCCCCAAATAGATAAATTAAGCTATCACGGTTTTAAAAATATCAAAATTACTAAAAACGGGAAAGGAAACTTACCCAATTAAGCCATGAAAGTTCCTTCTCTCTCTCCTAGGGTTTCCATGTATTTTAGGTTGAAGATGACATAAAAATAAGATGATATCTTTTATCATTTTTTAATTAATTAAATATTTTTCAATTTCCAATTTAGTCCTTGCCCTTTTTCTAAATTTACGTAGATGAGTCACCAAAATATCTACATACTTTTCTTTAATGGTATAATTACCATATAAGGACCTGTAGTTTTGAATTTCATAGCTATTTAATCCTTATAGCTACTAGAATTTAACTTTTACATTTTATGCGATTTAGTCCTTTCCCTAATTAAACACATAATCAATAAAATTTTCTTATCGGGATTTTCACATGACATTTCCAACATATTACGGACCATGTAATAAAATAAAAATAAACTTTATTTTTAGATCGAATATGTAGTCCCAAAACCACTGTTTCGATTTCACTGAAAAATGGGTTGTTACAAGTAAAGAGGAATATGAAGACAGCCCCTCTCAGCCATCATAGGACACTGTACCCTTGGAGTGTAAACTAAGCATGCGGAAGCTACTTTCCCAACATTATTCTATTATTTCTTAACCTATTCCTTCGTGAATTAATTTGATTGAAACAATGTTGAATGATATTTTGGTTTTGAATTTTATTTTCCAACCCATAAGCTAAATCTAATGAGGTTGGGTTTACTTGATGAAACCTTTATTTTCTTTAATGGTTGAAGCATAGATTTAAATTAATTTATTATTTCATTCAATTATTTTATTTCTAAATTGTATGCATGCAATCCCTAGACATAGACGACTGTACAGCATGCCTATAAACTAATTTAATTTTGAAATGGTTGGATTAGTTGGATCGAAATTGAATGATATGAGCAAGTACTCGACATATACTTGTAGTAAACTTTAGACATAAAATAGCATTCATATAGAAGGAAATAATGCAAGGTAGCGTAATAAAGGCATATAGACATAGGTAAGGTAACTTGAGGTTTTTGCTCTTGAAAAAAAAAGACTTCTTTAGAACTCTTCTAAGCAATAGATTGATTACAATTTTGGCGATGCATTTCTGATAGTAAGGGTAGATTGTTAGTAATTGCAACCATCCATATCAACATCTTACATCCCTTATTGCTTGTCGTAGTATCTTTTCCATTGCATCCTTAGTTGTTTACTTGTTCAGTTACATATTATTCATATAATTATTTTCTTAAGTGTCATTGCATTTTTACTCTTGCATTGCCATAACATTTTCAATTATTCATCACTTATACATATTTTTCACATTAATATTCCTTTTGTTTACCACTGTATTCTTATCATTATTTTGCTATAACATTAACCTAACATTATTATAATAACTTGACCATTTTTATACGACTTCTGATCCTAATAGAGATTATCTAACTTCTTACTTTATTACTTGATCTAATGTGTATACTTGCACAATTCTCATATCATATTCACACGCGATAAGTTTTTGGCACCATTGCTGGGGATTTGTAATTTGGTGTAATTTGGTTTGATTATTTAGCTTAATTCCATTAGTTTATTTAACTTAGTTTAATTTAATTTCTACATGTTTCCCAACAGTGTATAAGAAGAGGCATTCTCGTTAACAAGAAGTACCCAATTAACCAAGAGATCAAGAGAACTCTGCGAAGAAGGTAAAAAGAATAGAGAAAAATGGCTAGAATCGGGAATGATCCCTGCCTCAATGATAATTCGAATGGTTTTGGTTTAATGATCCTTTAAATCCAATTGGTCAGGATGTTAATCCTCCTATTCATCAAGTGCTAGATAACCGAGACAAACTCATTCGAGAGCATGTTGTTCCAATTTGGATGATTTGAAACCATGGATAATGAGACCACAAATACAACTTCAGTAATTTAAGCTAAAATTGATAATGTTTCAAATGTTACAAATAGTAAGACAGTTCAATGGATTATCTACTGAAGATCCAAGACTGCATTTTAGACTTTTTCTAGAGGTTTGTGACCCATTTAGCTAATAGGGTGTTCCTGAAGATGCTCTGCGACTTAAATTATTTTCATATTCATTAAGAGATCGTGTCTGAGCATGGCTCAATGCTTTGCCATCGGGAACAGTGACATCATGGAATGATTTTTGTCAAAAGGTTTTGATACGTGATATTCGTGACAGGTTTTAAAGATTTATGAATGAATCATTCTTGAGACTAACTTATTATCACGATTAAGGCAAGTGTACCTATCGCGCAGTAGTATAGTTCAGGAAGACCAGATTTTCGAACCCAAAGGAACCACGAGTACTAGTATTATTTCCTTTTTATTATCTAGCCTAAAAATTAATAGGTTTGGTTATCTAAACTAATTACTAAACTAAGAATGCTCAGAAAGAAAATTTGGGAAAATACTTTTGGGAAAATTTGATCGATTAAGACAATACGTACGGAAAAATCCACCTAGACTTCACTTGTTATTTGACTCTGAATCGGACGATTTATTCATTTGACTTGATCCGTAGAAATCCCTAAGTTATATTATTATCTCTCTCGAGACTAATAACGCCTAACCCTAGGTTGAATAATTGAAATCTCTTTCTAATTAACACCCTAGAATTGCATTAACTCGACCTATGGATTGCCTTATTAGGTTTCACCCTAATCTGATAAAATCTTGTCACCCTATCTTTAGGCGCGCAATCAACTCCGCTTAATTATGAAAATTTTACTCTTACACAGGGTCTATTCCTCCTCTGAATAAGAGCTTAGCTTGAATCAATATCCTGGAATATTCAAACAAGAATTAAGAACACATAATTAAGAACAAGTTAAATATTTATCATACAATTCAGATAATAAAAACAATATCCGTCTTAGGTTTCATTCCCCTTAGGTATTTAGGGGGTTTAGTTTATACTTATGAAAGAAAACATCTCAAAAGCATAAAGATAACAAAACATAAGAAAACCGAAAACTCCTGAAGGAACTTGAAGGGAGATCTTCAGTATTGATGATGAATCCCGCTTTTGAGATGGTTCAATCAGCTTTCCTTGAGTAATTCCTTGCTTCCTACCTTGCGTCCCCCCTCTTAAGTGCCTTCTCAGGTGTTTAAGTAGGCTTTAGAATGCCTAAGAGCCCCCAAAATTGGCCTTTTTCGAATAGAGTTATACTTGGACTCGACAGGGATATGCCCGTGTGACATGCTCGTGTGCGATTACTCCAGCCTGTGGTTAAGGCTGTTAAATAGGCACGGTCTTGTAGTATACCTGTGTAAGTCGTGCTTCAATCCTGCCAAAGGGACACGGCCGTGTGACACGACCTTGTGACACGCCCGTGTGAGAAAGTCCAGGCCGTGTTGATTTCCCACGTGGGTCCATTTTCTCTGTTTTCAGCCAGTTTCTCGCTCTTTTTACTCTCCTATGCTCACCTAAGTATAAAACTTGAAATTAAAGAATTAGGAGCATCGAATTCACCAATCTAAGGAGAAACCATAGATAAATGTGCTAAGCATGGGATAAAAACATGTATAAATTACGGTTTATCAAATACCCCCACACTTAAGCGTTTGCTTGTCCTCAAGTAAAATCCTCAACTCACAATCAAAATAAATTCTTCTCAATTTATAATCCCTATCAATAATCTCTCAAAATAATCCGTAAGTATTCATACATTGAAGATTCAACTAAAAATACATCAACGTTTCAAACATTCCAAGTTGAGTATTTTATTATGAAAACATAGGTGTCTCCCTATATATAAGTGATTACCTTTGATCAAAATATCACAAAGTTTAACATCCTCACTAAAGATTCACTCAAATCACTCTAGGTGTTTAAGGACACCAATTAAAGCACTCATTAGTCAATATGAAAAGTTATTACCATAGGCTTGCTTGAAAATCAAATCTCCACCACTATATATTGAGCTGATACATCAATCAAAAAGGTCTTTTTAGAGGGTTGTAACATGGATTTGGTTAGGGGGTGTGGTCAAAAGCTAAAAGAAAAGGTTATAATCGAGATTGAATTGAAAAATTACCTAGCTAGAAAAATAACTAGTCATCAATTGAATACAAGTGAGCTTCTTCTCATAATATGGAATTAAAACTTAAGCTCAAAAATGACGAATTACTACTAATATGTAATGAATTATTATTATATTATTATTATTTTAAGAACAAATCAAATACATAGAAGAACAAAACATTGCTAAGCAATTAGGTCAAATCAAATTTCGACAAAAATAGGGATTAAATTAGGGGATTTCAACAATAATAGGTAATGGGTTAATATTAAGGGCAAATCAATTAATGGCTTATTAGGCTCAAAGGGGTTCACTAAGGGTTAATTATGAAGGTAAGCTTTTATGGAGTAAGTGGGTTAAACCTAACTGCCTTTATCATCTTGACATATCAAATCAAATGGTGTGGTCTTGACATGCATGATCAAGCAAGTTCTAGAATAACAAATGAATACTAACACACTCATAATAAAAGTGAGCATGAAAGGAATAAAATATACTCTAAAGGCTCAATATCTCACAAAAATTATGGCTTTTTTATGTTCAAACTTGTGAATTTCAACTTAAGATAATACCTAAACTAGGAAAACTACCTAAAAGTTTTTAATTCTTCAAAAATCAACTTATCATGCTTGATTCCTTAATGTCTTAAAGTTTAAACAATCAATGCAAAAATGCCTATGGTTTAATTCAAGACATATCAATAAAAATCATAAATTAATTAAAATTCATTCTAATAGTGATATGAGTGATTCACGTGAGAATAAGACAAAATTCAGGGATTTCTAATGATGATATAAAAGAACCCCCACACTTAAGATGTACATTGCCCTCAATGTACAAAGATAGATATATTGACAAAGATAGATTTATAATCATAAGATAGGAATACAAGTGAGACTTCCTGAATGATGAATGAAATCCTTGAATTGGAGTTATGGAGAATAATCAGCCAAAGCAATGATGAGGGTGGAGGAGGATATTCCGGCGGTGGTAGAGGTTCATTAATCCATAAGTCCTTTGCCCTTGGCATTTTTAGTTCCTATTTGATGATGAGATTTGGAGCTCTTTATGACTGTGATAAAATCAGGGACTCTTTAAGGGACATAATGAAGCATAATTACTCGTAATGAAAAAGCCGAAAAATAAAAATAGTAAAAACTCAGGATAAAATAGTATTAAAAGGAAATAAAAATAATAATTTCAAAATATAAAGATAAAAATAAAATAAATAATAGGTGTTTATACAGAAATTGGGGCACACGGCCGTGGGGTACGCCCGTATGCTCTCATCTCAACCCATGCATTTCGTGGTTTTCGAAATTGGGCGCATTGGTGTACACGTCCATGTTGCACGGCCGTGTCGATCTTCGTTCGCTTCTCCCATACCCGTGTATGTAGGCACACACCCGTGTTATTTTGACAGGCTCGACCACGGTTGGTGGGCACGGTTATGTCGATTGCCTGTGTTACTTTGGCAGGATTGCCCACGGCCACGTCGCACGGCCGTGGCAACTTTATCGGATCCTGTGTTGGGGAAACATTTTTGCTCTATTTTCATACGGCCATATCGCAGAGCCGTGTCTCCTCCTATGGTGTGATCACGGCCTAAGGCACGCCCGTGTGCCTGGCTGTGTGGATGGGAAAACCCTGTGTTTCAAGACTCAGTTAGTAGGTTAGATGTGAAAAACTAGAATTTAAAGAATTCATTATTGTTAGTGCTCGGGTTGCCTCTCGAGAAGCACTTATTTATAGTCTTAAGTTGGACTTACCTTTCTTTTGTATGGTCAAGGTGGTGCGAGGAGTTTACACTCCTCATCCCTGCTATCAACTTTATCAATATAAGGTTTAGGACGAGTATTGCTTACCTTAAAAGTGTCAAATATAGGATGAATTACCTCGACTGTACCATATGAGAAAATATTGAGTACCGTGAGAGGGATTACTTCATTAGGTTCAGAAGTGGTAATGTGAGGATCTACTGCATCTAGTAGTACTTTATCTCCAAACTTAAGTTGATTTGGTGATGTATTAAGCTCGTCCTGGCTCGGTTTTGGCTTATCAGGTGTTCTCAATTTTTGTGTCCGCCATTCATCTAGTTCTTCGATTTGTAGCCGTCGTTCTTCATAGATAGGTCCTTTGTTGTTGTTTGAACGTGACTCATATGCATTCTTTAAAACTATTTCCTGTATAGAGCGTTTCACCACATGATCAGTACTAGTAGAATGATTTATACAACCACCTTCAATTTTTGATGTGTTACTCGAATTACGAGCTTGAAGGGGGATTGTTTCGTCTCCCACACGAAGTGCGAGTTCACCTGTACCAACATCAATAATGGTTCTAGCAGTCGATAAAAAGGGTCGTCCTAAAATCAAAGGTGCGTTACTATCTTCTTCCATGTCTAGAACAACAATGTCTACTGGGTATGTAAATTTATCGATCTTAACAAGAACATCTTCAATGATACCCCTAGAAAATCTAATGGTTTTATCAGCCAATTGAATGCTCATCCTAGTTTGTTTGGGTTTCCCAAGACCTAGCTGTTTAAACATTTTATAAGGCATAACATTAATGATTGTCCCTAAGTCAGCCAATGCATTATGAACATCTAAACTACAAATAAAACAAGAAATCGTAAAACTCCCTAGATCTTTCAATTTGTTGGGTAGCGTATTCCGTAATATGGCTAGCTTATTCTATAATATGGCTAACCAAACTACATTTAACTCCACATGCGACGCCTCATCCAACTTTCGTTTGTTTGCTAGAAAATCCCTTAAAAATTTGACTGTGTTTGGCATCTGCAAGAGAGCTTCCATAAACGGTATGTTAATATGTAATTTCTTTAATAGTTTAAGGAATTTACCTAATTGTTCATCTGTATGGTCTTTCCTTCTCGCGTTGGGGTATGGCACCCATGGTTTGTACTCTTTACTTACCGTTTTCTGGTTATTGTGGTCCACATCACCCTTACCTTTACTTACCATAGTTTCTTACCTCGGTTCTGGTTCAGGTACAACTAACCCTTCCTTGTCATGAGTGGTAATCACATTGAGTTGTTCCCTTGGGTTAGATTCTGTGTTACTCGGCAATCTACCTTGTGGTCATTCAAAAATTAGTTTGGCGAGTTTGCCTATATGAGTTTTGAGCCCTTGGATTGGCGCTTGTTGATTTTTAAGCGATGTCTCAGTACTTTGAAAATGACTTTCTGGCACTAAGATGAATTTTGTTAGCATCTCCTCAAGGTTCGGCTTTCTCTCTTGTTGGTAGGGTGGTTGTTGGAAGCCTGGAGGTGGTGGTGGTCGCTGATTCCTTGGCTTCCCCATGAAAAATTTAGGGAATCCTCCATCCTGCATTGTAAGTATTGCTATAAGGATTATTTTGAGATCGAGGATTATTACCCATGTAATTTAACTGTTCGTTCTCCATGTTGTGGCCATAGGGTGGGTAATCTGGATTGCTCGATCCACTTCCACCTGTTTTGCACTGCATTACTGGGTGAACTTGTGAAGAACTAAGAAAACCGTCAAATTTCTTATTCAAGAGTTCTACCTGATTAGAGAGCATGGTGACTGAATCGACATTATAAATGCCGGCTGCTTTTGTTGGCTTTGTCCTCATGACTTGCCACTAATAATTATTTAGTGACATCTCTTCTATAAATTCATAAGCATCTTCAGGTGTTCTATTATTGATGGTTTCGCCCATAGCTGCGTCGATCATCTATCGTGTCGAAGATTCAGGCCATTATGAAACATTTGAACCTGTAGCCAGAGTGGTAGCCTATGGTGAGGGCATCTTCTCAAGAGGTCCTTGTATCTCTCCCATGCATCGTAGAGTGTTTTTAAATCCATATACACAAAAGAAGAGATATCATTACGTAATTTAGCCATTTTAGCCGGCGAAAAATATTTTAATAAAAACTTTTCGGTCATTTGTTCCCAAGTAGTGATTGGCCCTCGTGGTAACGAATTCAACCAATGTTTAGCTTTGTTTCTCAACAAAAAAGGAAACAACCGAAGGCGAATGGCGTCATCAGAAACGCCATTTATTTTAAAAGTGTCGCAAAAGTCTAAGAAATTTGCCAAGTGAAAGTTGGGATCTTCGTCCTGCAAGCCATCAAACTGCACAAATTACTGTATCATTTGAATTGTGTTAGGTTTTAGTTCAAAAATATTTGTAGCTACAGCAGGTCTAGCTATGCTCGATTCAGTTCCTGTTAAAGAAGGTCTAGCATAATCATACATAGTGCATGGAGCAGGATTCTCATTAGCAGCAATCACAGGAGGTAGCAAATTTTCTTGGTTTTCAGCCATCTCCTCGGTTGTGGTTGAAGTATCATCCTCTTGCTCTTCCTCTGTGTATCGTAAGCTTTGCCTTATTTCTCTTCAGTTTCTATGAACTATGCAATCGATCACACTATCGAACTGTAATGGTCCTGACGGGTTTCTTCTAGTCATAAACTAGAAAAACCTATCAGAAGAAAATAAATGAAGAATTAGAAAATAAAAAAAAATTAAATTGCAATAAAAGTAAAATGGTAAAGTAATAAAAATCAAGTGTTCCTAATATCCTAGTTCCCCGGCAACAGCGCCAAAAACTTGATACGTGATATTCGTGATAGGTTTTAAAGATTTATGAATGAATCGTTCTTGAGACTAATTTATTATCACGATTAAGGTAAGTGTACCTATCGTACAGTAGTATAGTTCAGCAAAACTGGATTGTCGAACCCAAAGGAACTATCAGTACTAGTATTTACTTCCTTTTTATTATCTAGCCTAAAAATTAAGAGGTTTGGTTATCTAAACTAATTACTAAACTAATAATGTATAGAAAGAAAATTTGGCAAAATACTTTTGCGAAAATTCGATTGATTAAGACAATACCTCCAAAATACCAACAACTTGAAGGAAGACCACCTCTTCCTTTTTTTCACTAAGTTTAAATAGGATGTTTAGTTCAAAATATTTTTAGAGGTCTTAAAGCAACTCCATATCAACATACTACTAGTATAAGTTTTAGGGGAAATACCCAATTATATGAAATTTTTAAAATATATACATTCAAAGAAGTGTAGATTGGGAGAATTTAAAACTGTTCCTATCACTGAAGGGTGCACAGCAATGTTGATGAACAAACTACCTCCAAAGTTGAAGGACCTTAGGAGTTTCACTATCCCATTTTCAATTGGAAATTGTTATGTTGGTAAGGCGTTATGTGATTTAGGGGCGAGTATAAATCTAATGTTTATGTCTATTTTTAGACAGTTGGGAATTGGGAAAGCAAGACTTGCTATAGTTACTTTGCAACTGGCTAATTAATCCTATGCCCATCTAGAAGGTAAAATTGAAGGCGTGCTGGTAAGAGTAGATAAATTTATTTTTCCTGTGAATTTTCTTATTTTAGATTTTGAAGCTGACAAAAATGTGCCAATTATTCTTGGAAGACCTTTTCTTGCTACAAGCAAAACTTTAATTGATGTGCAGAAAGGTGAACTAACCATAAGGATGAATGATCACGATATCACTATTTAATACCCTAAAATGTGCTGATTGGAATGAAGAATGTCGTGCCATTTCATTGATAGAAACAACAGTACATGAATTCACAAGATTTTACCATAGCAATTCTGATAGTGACGAAGATTCATTTGAGTAAAGACCCTCGTGCACTTTGCTAAAGCAAAATCGACCTTTCAATTTTGATGAAGAATGCTTGGTAGCTCATTATATGGCATGGATTTTTTGACAAGAAAATGGGGGACACATTTAAAGTTAATGGACAATACTTGAGGCACTACCGGGGTGCTAACAAAGAGCAAGACAAATAGTCCATTGATCTTCAAGATGTTTAACTTCAATATCTTGAAAATTCTTTTTATTTTATTTTGTCGATTTAAATTTCTCTTAGTTATTTCATTTCTTTTGTTTAATAAATTACAGGAGGGGAACGAATTTGTGACATAAAGCCCGTCAAGATGAATCTAAGGGGAACGAATTTGTGACATAAAGCCCGTCAAGATGAATCTAACACATGAAGAGAATGCACCCAAAGGACTGGAGGAAGAACCAGAGAACCAGAGAAAACAGAGTCTGTCAGCATGGAGACTGACCATGTGGACGAAGAGGATGGAAATCCCTCAATTGCATCACCAGTGGATAGCACTGCAACTATTCCACCTCATTCTATTGAATCGATGGCTGAAAAGGATCGTGAGATCGATCAGGTTATTCATGAACTCACCAGATTTGATAATGAAGAGGATGATGTACCACTCAATTTACTTAAAAGGCTGATGCATTTTAAGATGAGTGCACGAAAGACCACTCGTCGCAATTAAAGTACCACCATTCAGTTCCAAGCTCAGGAAGTTTTTCCCCTTTATTACATCTCATTATGTATATATGTTCTTGCATTCATGATTCATACTTGTTCATGCATTGAGGACAATGCATCCCTTAGGTTTGGGGGGGTATTGTGCATCTAGATTGCATTAGATATTTAGTTGAGAATACGTGTTTTAGTATTTTTGTTCATTTGCCATTCATTTTGCCTTAGCACATATGACTGTCAGGAATTGTTTAGACTATGATGAGTTTGTTTTTGTCTGTGATGTTTGATGATGAGCTTATTTCTTTGATAAACTTAGAAATTTGTGACAGTGGATTAAGTGATTTTAGCTTAGGATAGTTTGCTTGTAAATTGATCCCTAAAATTAGGATGTCCTAATTCTGACTATAATTGATCTATAGTAAGTTTCTTTTGATAAACTTAGAGACTCTTGAAGCTATATTTGGTAACATGGTAATACTTAATAATGAATAATGTGGAAATGTATAAGAAAATTCTTTTTAAAAAAATGTCATAAAAAACTCTAATGCTTAGAATTGCCAAGTTAGCACCAATTTTTTGCTCCATTGTGCTATTGACTAGAAAGGTGAGTTTGAGTAAGAGTGTGTAATAAATAAAATTAGGGGTACTCCACTATAGTAATGAGCTAATTAGCTAAGAGGGTAGTTGTTTGCTTCATACATCTTTTCAGTCAAAAGCCTTAGCTTCACGACTTGAGTATGATTGAGTATTCGACAATTTAGTGTATGCTCCATTGTAATTGTGAAGTCAAAGAATCATGTGACAAACTAATCCCTTATTAAAAAGAAGGCATAATAAATGTATATGTATGTATTTGAGTATGTATAAGGCCAGATGAAAAAAAAAGAAAGAAGGAAAACTGAGTTAGTTAAAAGATGAACTGAGTAAATTAGGAGATACTTGCTATAATGAAAATTGCATGACTACTTTGGATTTCTCTTTCTTTTAGGGCAATATTTTCTACACTACCTTTGCTAAATAAACTTTCAACACTTGATCAATTTTTTATACATAGAAGATTGTCGAGAATTGAAGTACAGGATGCTCTTTAAATGGTGTAACAGTGCACTGGTGATTATGTTGCTATGGTCATTCTTGAGTTCATACATATCTTGCTTGAGGACAAGCAATAACTCAATTTTGGGGGTGCGATAACTCTTGAAAAGAGTTATAATTCATGTCATTAGGCCGAGTCAATTGTCTGTACTTAAGTGAACTTAGTTTCATTTTAGGATATTATTTTAGCATTTTTAGAACATTGCATAAGAAGATTGGATGGTGCTTAAAAGTTATTATTTGTTACTTTTAATTGCATGTGGAATTGTTGTGTTTGGTGGTTTGGTAGGTATAGGATGTGGAGAAAGAAATAAAGAAGTGAAGGTTTGTTAAGGAAAAAGGTTGGATAGTTTGCCGACTTGTATGCAGTGGCAATTCAAAGAAGATGATCGAGTCAACACTCAATGCATACCAATCTCAGCCCAACTCTACTTGTACCAAAAAAATTAGCCTAAAAAAGAGGAAAAAGATCATGAAATCAAGAGCTGATAACCACCTACCCTAAAGGCAGAGATTTTAAACCAAAAAGAAAATCTAAAAAAAGAGGAGAAGATATCTTAGGTTGTTGGATTTACCCTAAGGAAAAAGCCTATAAAAGGACAAGGAGGAAACCCAAAAAGGTGAACAATGGTAGAGATCCATAGGTGAACTAAAAGGTAGTGGCTGAGTAAAGAAGAAAAGAGAAAGACGAAGGCAGTCCCTTTCAGCCATCATAGGACACTGTGCCGCAAGAGTGTGAACTGGACATGCGAAAGTTGTCTTCCCAACATTCTTCTGTTATTTCTTAATTTTTTCCTCTGTGAATTAATTTGATTAAAATGATGTTAAATGATGTTTGGGTTTTGAATTTTATTTTCCAACCCATGAGCTAAATCTCATAGGGTTCGATTTACTTGATAAAACCTTTATTTTCTTTAATGGTCGAAGCATAGATCTGAATTAATTTATTGTTTCATTCAATTGTTTTATTTCTAAATTGTATTCATGCAATCCCTAGATATTGACAATTGTACAACTGATAGTACTAGAAAGAAAATATATTTTCTCCCTACTTATAGGTTAATTTGTCCCCATTTAGTTATCTTTAGCATATATTTTAGCATGTTCAGTTCAGTAAATTGCATTTTATAGCTCAATGGATCTTAGCCTATTTATCCTTAATTTTTTCATGTTTTGGTACCAATAACGCTGCATAAGTATTTCTAGATTGTGCCCAGAATTGTGATTGCACCTGACAATTTTCCAAATAAGAACAAAAATGTGTGAGCTATCCAGTCTGGTACAACCAACTTGTACGTGCAAAGGCAGCATGATTCTGATGAAAGGACACCTGTGCTATTTGGAAGAATAAAAATATTCACGTGAAAAGGAAAAAAAAAAGAGGGCTTTTTGTGGGTATTATCTTCTTCAACCTATTTTTTGAAACTTTTCAACTATGGAAGCTTAAGCTTTCTTCTGGTGAACATACGTGAAAGGGATGCAGATTAGCTCTTGACGAGGAGCCTTGAGTGCGACACAAGAGGGAGTTGAGAGATCAAGTCGAGATTTTCTAGGAATAGTACTCTTTACTTGTTTCTTTTATATTTCTTTCCTAATAATGGTGATTACTTTCTTTTTCATGTTTCTACAAAAGTACACATGATTTTTGGGTTAAACGTTATTTTATTCAACTTGCTTCTACTGTTTAATCTTTGGGTTTGAATGTTTTTAGCATGGAAGTGTTATTACGGTCACTGACACTAGAAAGTGCAGCGACAGATCAAACTAACAAGCATGACAACAGAAGTTGCTTGAGGATTAGAGGAATTTAATCCACTTGTTCTTAATAGTGTTCCATTGCCATCATCAGAAGGTGTGGTTAATGTGCACGTTTAAGCCTTAGATTAAATATAGAAGTTAAGCTTGGTAAGTTATTCATTGAAATTTAATGCATCGACAATCACCTATCCTTTTATACCATGTGAGCACTTAGTATTCTGTTGAATATTCACGTTGGAGATCCTAGTTTATCATTACCATATTTTATCTTATTATTTTCAAGTTATTGCTTCAACAACTACTATCACAATTTATCACGTTTCTATCTATTTATTGCACTAACATTGATAGACAAAAAATAACCATCCTCATGGGATTGATATCTGACAGATTTATATCTATCTACTACACTTGTATCGACAGTGTACACTTGCACATTATTGTTGTAATGTTAAATAGCAGATCAAGTTTTGGCACCATATTCGAGGATGGAGTTTGTTTGATTTTTTTTGTTTGTTTTTATTTCAAAATATCTAGTTGTTACTAACTTGTTTTCTTTTGGTCGCTATTTTCATATTTTGTTTTAGGTGTTGTATGACCCAAAGCAATTTAGAGTATATTGGTGATTTTGATCCAAAAATTGAAGGAACTGTTCGAAGGAGACTTCGAGAGCAAAGGAATATGGCTTTACTAAGAAACTATGAAGTTATACCCTCTATGTAGCACCAAAATGCTAATGACCCACCGTTGCTGCAAGACTCTGAAATACAAAACAGGTCTGTACTAGATTTTGTGGTACCTGTCTTGGATGACTTACAACCGGGAGTTGTTAAGACAACAATCTAAGCTGAAAATTTTGAACTCAAGCCAGTAATGTTTTAAATGTTGAATTTTAATGGACAATATGTTGGACTACCACATGTAGATGCACGGGAACATCTTAAATCATTTTTATTGATTTTTGCTTCCTTTAGTCAACAAGATGTTCCTAATGATGCTTTGAAGATGCAATTATTTCCTTATTCCTTCTAGGGAAGAGCTTGTACTTGGTTCCTTGGGCTACCTGTTGAATCAATTACAGCTTGGAATGCACTAGCAACATAGTTTGTTTTGCCATTTAATCCACCGAAAATGAATGCTCATCTTTCAAATGATATTACAGCTTATCATCAGCTGGATGATGAGAATCTTCACACCACATGGGAATGTTATAAATCTTTTCTTCAGCGTTATCTCATACACGACATTTAATATGAAACAAACATTGAGATTTTCTATAATGGGCTAAATTTACACACGAAGAATCTTGTCGATGCATCAGCCAATGGACCTTTGTTAGATTGTACTTATAATGATGCTATTGGAACTCTTGAGAGAATTCCTCAGAAGGATTATCAATATCTTATTTTGTAACAACCCAATTTTGGGCCTAGTAGGAACAGTGGTTTCGGAACCATTAATCCAACGTAGAAAATTTTATTTTGAAAATATTTTTATGGAATTATTTCATGAGAATTTCATTCAAAAATTTTGACGTTTGGGCACTCAATTTAGCCAAAAGGACTAAATTGTAAAAAGTGCAAAAGATGAGCTCTACATGCTAGTGATGTCTAACTATTATGAAATTTTAAATTGGAGGTATTTAAATGGTAATTCGACCATTGGTTAAGTTGTTGGACAAAAATGGACATGGTTAAGTATGTTTCTAAAGTTTTTCATTAAGGGCATTTTAGTAATTTGGTAATTAAATGAAATAAAAAGCCAAATTAAAAGTCAATTTTTGCTCATCTTCTACCCCATGGCCGAATGTACTAAGAAGAAACCATGTCTAGGGTTTTTTCAAGCTTCCAAGCTTGATTGTAAGTTTGTTCTAGCCCCGCTGTTAATGATTTTTATGTTTTTGAAATCCTCATAACATGATATATCTATTTCTACCACAAATTTAAGAAATAATGAATATCTAAAAATTTACCCATGATGGATATTTGTGTATTTTGATGTCTAATGGTAGGAAATGTATGTTTGGTGTATGATAAACTATTTCTGTTAACTAATTTTCGATGAAAATGCTTAAAAGGACCTATTTGTAAAATTTGTGAAACAGGTGTTAAAATGTGAATAAAAGAAAAATATGGGTTGCTATAAGCATGTATAAGGTTTTTCTAGGCATGGGTGTTGAAGAAATTGAGTACATTTTATTTTACGAGCCTAGGGACTAAATTGTAAAAATGTCAAACTTTAGGGGTAAAATTTTAATTTTTCCATAATGTGATTTTGGGACGATTTAATAGTATAATGATTAAATAAGTTAAATGTGATATTATAGATCAAGAAAAACAAGGTTCAGAATTAGAACGGGGAAAAACGACTATTTGACGGTTAGGTCATTTTCGCCATTTTTTGTCAAGGTAAGTTTGTATCTTTAATAAGCATTAAAGTATATATGTATAAATGCTTAATTGGTATATTTGTGGTAAATGCAATATTATTGAAATGAAATGTGAATGCTATTGAGTACGACACTACAGAAATGACCAACAGAGATTCGATACAGGGAAAGTCCCAGTTGAACCTTATGAATAGATAGGATACAAATGTCATGACATTAGGGTTACTGAGATTACGTTTTAGACCATATCTGGGATATGGTGTTGATATTAGACTTCGTGTAAGACCATAGCTCAGTTATTGGCATCGATACGAGATTACATGTAAGACCATATCTGGGATATGGCATTGGTATGGTACTGTGTGTACGAGATTCTCGAGTATCCTTTAGTATTCCAAATGGTTCAACGGGTAATTTAATGGGTATGTCAAAGAAGAGAAAGAGTATGTAAGTGTTACGAATTTGTACAGGTATATACATAAAGTTTATAAGCATTGACTTCATGATATTGTGAGTTCATGGTTTCCAAGAGAATGTTTTTGTGAAAGCCTTGTGGTTATTGATCTATACTTGTGATGTGCAAACTATATGGTAAATTCGGTTGGCGACCGTGAACTAGCTTTCGGGCCAAATTGAGTTATGATCTAGCATGTTTGATTCACACGAATTGTGATTTATCGAATATGAGAAAAAGGAATGATTGGCATAATTGCCTATTAAAATGACTATGGAAGTATAGGAAGATATGAGTTTTAACAATTGAAAGATGTTAAAATATATGCTTAAAAAGTGAATTATCATAATTAATGTGTATGTTTATTATGAGGTTTGAAATGATGGGTTGATTATGGTAATCTGTTATAATGTAGAGATTACGGTTGTTAGGCTAAAGTCAAGACATGTTAAATTATGCTTTCAAATTGATATAGCAAACAATCTGACTGAATAATTTATAACTATGAGGTTTATAAAAATTTATACTATTTTGTTTTGTGCTTATATTGTTAGACTTGGTAAATGATTGGTAAGAGTTGCTTATTGTGTTCATACAGACTTACTAAGCTATATAGCTTACCCTCTTCCTTTCCCATGTTTTATAGTGCCATAAAGCTAGCTCAAGTTAGGGATCGCCGGAGAGCCTATCACACTATCAAGCTATCATTTTGGGTATTGATGAATTCAAGTATTTTGAGTTTATGGCATGTATAGGGGCTTGGTCTTTTGGTCATATGTGTTAGCTTATAATGGTTCATGTTTCATTCTGTACATAGCCTTTGAAGTTGGTTAATGTTGGTTATGAGTATATTTATATTAATGTCATTTGTGAGTGTGGAAACTTGCATAATTTGATGTAGAAAGGTTGATGTTTTAAGCATGATTAATAATGGTATGAGAATGACATGTTGTTGTCTTGGTTGTGGTTGTTTGGTTGCTCTTTGATGCTTGAATTTGTGCCATGTGATGTTGTGGAGACGTGTGCAAGTAAGGGTGGCAAAATGCTTGGTAAATAGCCTTGTTTTTGTCCACACAGGTAGACACATAGGTGTGTGTCTAGGCCGTGTGTGACACACAGTTTGCCCTATGGGCGTGTGATCCGGCTGTGTGTCCCTTGCACCTAAATTGTTGCAAAACAGAATGCTCAGCATCGAGCACACAAGTATGAGACACTACCGTGTGTCTTAGCCATGTGAAGGATACGGCTTTGAGACACGAGCTTGTGCCATGGCCATGTGACTTCAATTTTCTCTTGGGTGACAAATAGAGAGTTACACGGGTTAGGGACATGGGCGTGTGTGACCACACGGCCTACCCACACGGACGTGTCCCAGGCCACACGAGCTGTGACCCTTGTTTAGGCAAAAAATTTCTAAGTGTTGTAAAATTTTCTAAAGTTCTCGATTTAGTCCCAAATCACTTCTAAAGCATGTTTTGGGCCTCGTAGGCTCGTGTTTGGGACTTTATGCTCAATTTCATAAAGTTTTAATTTGGACAAAAATTTATGACTCAAAAATGTATGTTTCTTGTGTTTAAGTCTGGTAATGCCTCGTACCTTGTTCCGGCATTGAACATGGGTAATAGGTGTTACATTTAGTGGTATCAGAGCTATGGTTTAATCAGTTCTCAGACTGAACGTAGTGTATGTGAGTCTAACTATACATGTCATATTACTACCTGTGATAGTGTGATATCTCCCGACTCTGATGAAATTGTTTTGTTGAGACAGAGATGCTTTCCAATCGAGCTACTTTCGAAAACACTAAAAGTTATACTAAGATATTTGAAAATGTATTTGTGATGAGTCGAAACTTGGAAAGGTATGAATAAGAGTTCATGATATGCATGTGATGATGTACAATGAAATGACAATAAGTTGAGAAATATGGGTAAAATGTTATTGTTCCGGTTGAACGTTGTGTTTCGATGGATTATGGTGATTTTATGAATCAAAATGACAGTTTATATTGTGATAAACTCATCCATGTTTGTTTGGCATTCATATGATGTTATGTGCCTAACTTGTTTGATTAAGTGAATGCGATAAGTAAACTTACTCAAAATTTATGGAATTTATGTATAAGTGCACTTATTTGAATAAGATAATTAGAAAGTTCGTGTAACATAAATATGTATTTTAATTTGCCTGAAGTAAATTGTATAATTGTGATGATATTATGATGATGATGAATGTTAAGTCACATATATGTGTATATATGAGAATCGAGTTAGAGGCTATACGACCTTACCCCCTTACCAATGTGGTATTTTATAGCGAAATTTCACGAGATTTATGTTGAATAAGATCACAAGTGAGAGACTAAAGAGTTTAGTAGCGAAATAACTAATAATGTGGTCAGAGTTGAGAATAGTTTGGCAAATGAATACAGTTTTGGAAAAGATGCTAGGTTATTTTAAAGATCATTCGGATTTCACAATATCACAGTTAAAGAAAAAAGTTAATCTCGGCTAATCTACTTATTCAGGTATGATGTCTAAAGTATGTATTGCTGGAATTTCTTCCGAATTTATTTTGGTTAGTGAATAGAATAATTCGGGATTAGTGATGACAGGATTAGATAGAGAAATAATATTTGAATCGTAAAGATGTCTGAGTGTAACAGTTGTAATTGAATAGATTATGATGATCTCTCCTGGGTATTTTATATATTCATTTATCCTCAAAGATATATGTGATTGTCTATTTTCTGATGCAATTCTTATCGTATGAGAATGTTAGCTGATTATAATGTTAGATGAAAGCACTGTTGGTCTAGTTGGTTGATGATCAGTATATCTTATCTCTCTCTTTGGGGTTCTATTCTATTATGTTTGGGATAAAAGTTGATGGTGAAAATTTAAGTGAGGCTATTCTTCTGTTTCTACTGGATGTTTTTTTGTTTTATATGTATATTTGGAAAATATATCATCTCTATACAATTGATTCCAGAGTGTGTAAGCATTGTTTTTCTTCTGGTTTTCTCTGAGGAATCATCAAGATCTTTATTAATTTCATATGAGTTATGTTCTCGGACTTCCAGTATGGTATCGTATCTTGGATTTCTTATCATCCTTATTTTGTAAATTATCAATCATGGCTCTTTTTTAAAGTGTGTTCTTTTGGCTTGTGATAACTATGTCTATAATGGGTGTATTTCTGATTTGATCATAGGAACATGGTGATTCTGGTATTTGGATTTCTCTAATTTTTATGAAAATAATTGACATCGGCAAATGTATAGATAGTGGAAGCTCAAGCTCAAATTGTATGATGGTTTTCTTTTCATAGGTAAGTTTGATTAAGGTCAATGAGTTCAATCAAGATATTTTTCTTTCTTGAGCTAATGCAGTTGTAAAGATCTTTGATTAGCATGTTAAGGGAATTATAAAAGATTGTATGTTTGAGTTGTTTAACAGCATGAAGAAATGAGTATTTTAATAAGTTATTATTTGATAGTTGAGAAGAACTCAGTTGTTTTTATCTGAACAAGCCGGTCAGTTGAAAGGTAATTTGAGTTATATGCATTTAAGTTTATCCTCAGGTAAGAAAATAAAATCTTGTACATTTATGGGTGAATAAAAGGACAGTTTGAAGGAAGAGTTCATATTTTGGAAAGTATGATACAGAGGTATACCTATTAGATTTGTTGCAATTGAATGATGTTTTTATGAGTTAAAGTTGATCCGATTGATAAAGTTATCACTTCTGTGAAAGTTTGAATGGTCTATTGAATGTTAGTAAAGATGAAAACAATTGACGGTGTTATTAACCGAGGCATTGGTCCTGGGTTCTGTTTGAATTGAGTAAAGAATTCGTGATTTTTCAGTAATGCACTATCGAAAGGATTGGAATGTGTTTTAATACAAGAATGTGAAATGACAGTTTATGCTTTCTGATGATTAAAATCTCATTAAAAGAATTGTCTGATGGGTGATTTAGAGTCGGCCACTATTATGTTTATGTTGAGAGTTGATGGCATCATTTTTTCGAAAAAAAAATGTCATATGCTTCTTGATTACAAGAGTTTAAAGTATCTAATGCTACGAAAAAAATTTCAAAATTTAGACAACGTTGATGGCTTGAACTATTGACAGATTTTGAATAGTTAACGATTAATCTTTTGGGAAAGCAAGTATAGTTACAAATGCTTGAAAGGAAAGCCTTTGTTCATTTTTTGAGTGTTGGTTTCATGATTAATCTTATTTGATAGAAGTCTGAATTTAGCTAAATTAAAAAGCTAAAGCAATGTTTTCTTTGCAAGATTGAGAACCTCAGAAATGTGATAGTGAGTGGTAAGCTAAACGAGTAGAGTGTGAGACGACTATTGATTTTGATTTCTATTATTATTACTCTGAGATAGAATTTGTGAAATGAATTATCCAGAGCTTATGCAAAAAATGTTGTACGAAACCCAGTAGTAGCTCGTTTGTTCATTCAGGGAGTAATAAATATACAGTTACTTGAAGAAATGTCCTGATGATCGGGAATATAATCTGAGTATGCAATTGCATCTTGGCAATGTAATTCATCTTTAGATTGACGATAAGCCTGAGAGAGTAATTCAGATCTTTGACGATATGCTCCGACACTGTGTTTCAGAGTTCAAAGGTGATTGGAAAGAGATATACGAGGTGGAATTGATTTTTGATTCTAAGGAAAAAGGTGAAAGTGATTCATGAAAGTTGAAAGCAACTTCAGACTGACATAAGTAGTATACAGATTTGAAATTTTAAGTTATTAAATTCCAGATCGATGACAGAGTGCTTCCGGGAGTACTGCCCTCGAAGAGGGCTCTTCGATGGGGTAGAGGAATTGCGAGAACATTACCCTAATCTCTTGTCTGGTAACATTCTCGGGGATGAAAATCCCTAGGAGCGAGAGTTGTAACAGCCAGATTTTGGGTCCAGTCAAAACAGTGGTTTCGGGACCACAAATCCGACATAAAAAAATTATTTTTATTATATTTTTTATGCTCTAAAATTTTATGGAATGATTTAGTGAAATTTCCGTTCGAAAATTTTGACGTTTGGGCACTTAATTTAGCCAAAAGGACTAAATTGTAAAATGTGCAAAAGTTGAGTTCTACATGCTAAAGGTGTGTAATTGTTATGAAATTTTAAATTGAAGGTCCTTAAATGGCAATTAGACCATTGGTTAAGTTGTTGGAAAAAAATAAACATGGTTAGGTATGTTTCTAAAGTTTTCCATTAAGGGCCTTTTAGTAATTTGGTAATTAAATGAATTAAAAAGCCAAATTAAAAGCCAATTTTTGCTCATCTTCTACCCCATGGCCAAATGTACCAAGAAGAAACCATGGCTAGGGTTTTTCAAGCATCCAAGCTCGATTGTAAGTCCGTTCTAGCCCCATTGTTAATGATTTTTATGTTTTTGAAATCCTCGTAACATGATCTACCTATTTCTACCACTAATTTAAGAAATAGTTATGGTTTAAAAATTTACACATGATGGATATTTGGTATTTTGATGTCTAATGGTAGGAGATGTATGTTTGGTGTATGGTAAATGAGTTTTACTAAATGATTTTCAATGAAAATGCCTAAAAGGACCTATTTGTAAAAGTTGTGAAATGGGTGTTAAAATACGAATAAAAGAAAACTGTGTGCTGGTATAAGCATGTATAAAGTTCGGCTAGGCATGGGTGTTAAAGAAATTGAGTACATTTCATTTTACGAGCCTAGGGACTAAATTGTAAAAATGTTAAACTTTAGGGGTAAAAATGTAATTTTACCCATAATGTGATTTTGGGCTGATTTGAGTAGTATAATGATTATATAAGTTAAATGTGATATTATAATCAAGAAAAACGAGGTTCGGAATTAGAACGAGAGAAAAATAAATATTTGACAGTTAGGTCCTTTTCGCCATTTTTATGTCAAGGTAAGTTCGTATGTTTAATAAGCATTAAAATATATGTGTATAAATGCTTAATTGATATAATTATGGTAAATGCTATATTATTGAAACGAAATGTGAATGCTATTGAGTACGATACTATGGAAATAACCGACAAAGATTTGATACAGTGACAGTCCCAGTTGAACCGTAAGAATAGATAGGATACAAATGTCATGACATTAGGGCTACTGAGAATACGTGTAAGACCATATCTGGGATATGGCATCAATATGATACTTCGTATAAGACCATAGCTGGGCTATTGGAATCGATACGAGATTACATGTAAGACTATATCTGTGATGTGGCATTGGTATGGTACTGTGTGTACGAGATTCCCGAGTATCCTTTAGTATTCCAAATGGTTCAACGGGTAATTTAACGGGCATGTTAAATAAGAGAAAGAGCATGTAGCATGTAAGTATTATGAATTTTTACAGGTATGTACATAAAGTTCATAATCATTGACTTCATGATATTGTGAGTTCATGGTTCCCAAGTGAATGTTTTTGTGAAAGCCTTGTGATTAGTGATCTATACTTGTGATGTACGAAATACATGGTAAATTTGGATGGTGACCTTGTAATTGGTTTTCGGACCAAATTGAGTTATGATCTAGCATGTTCGTTTCACACAAATTGTGATTTATCAGATATGAGAAAAAAGAATGATTGGCTTAATTGCCTATTAAAAGACTATGGAAGTATAAGAGGATATGAGTTTTAACAATTGAAAGATGTTAAAATATATGCTTGAAAAGTGAATACTTATAATTAATGTGCATGTTTATTATGAGGTTTGAAATGATGGGTTGATTACGGTAATCTGTTATAATTAAGAGATTACGGTTGTTAGGCTAAAGTCAACACATATTAAATTATGGTTGCAAATTGATATAGCACACAATGTGACTGAATAATTTATAACTATGAGGTTTATAGCGATTTATACTCTCTTTTTTTTGTGTTTATATTATTAGCCTTGGTAAATGATTGGTAAGAGTAGCTTATCATGTTCATACGGACTTATTAAGCTATATATCTTACCCTACTTCCTTTCCCATTTTTTATAGTTCCATGAAGCTAGCTCGAGTTGGAGATCGCCGGAGATCCTATCACACTATCAAGCTATCATTTCATGTATTAATAAATTCAAGTGTTTTGAGTTTATGGCATGCATAGGGACTTGGTCTTTTGGTCATATGTGTTGGCTTATAATGATTCATGGTTCATTCTGTATACAACCTTGGAAGTTGGTTAATGTTGGTTATGAGTATATTTATATTAATGTCATTTGTGAGTGTGGAAACTTGCATAATTTGATGTAGAAAGGTTGATGTTCTAAGCATGATTAATAATGGTATGAGAATGACATATTATTGTCTTGGTTTTGGTTGTTTGGCTGCTCTTACATCCTTGAATTTGTGCCATGTAATGTTGTGTAGATGTTTGCAAGTGAGGGTGGCAAATTGGCTTGGTAAATAGCCTTGTTTTTGTCCACACGGGTAGACACGGACGTGTTTCTAGGCCATGTGTGACCTCTGCACCTAAATTAT
This sequence comes from Gossypium arboreum, assembly GCF_025698485.1. Classification (NCBI taxonomy): domain Eukaryota; kingdom Viridiplantae; phylum Streptophyta; class Magnoliopsida; order Malvales; family Malvaceae; genus Gossypium; species Gossypium arboreum. Next base: position 98,695,852 of record NC_069082.1, read on the forward strand.
TGCAAAACAGAATGCTATACATCGAGCACACAAGTATAAGACACGACCGTGTGAAGGAGACAGCCTCAAGACACAGGCGTGTACCATGGCCGTGTAACTTCAATTTGCTCTTGGGTGACAAACAAAGATTTACACGGGTTAGGGATACGGGCATGTGTGGCCACACGGCTTGCTCACACAGGTGTTCCCCAGGCCACACGGGCATGTGACCCCTGTTTAGGCAAAAATTTTCTAAGTGTTGTAAAGTTTTCTAAAGTTCTCGATTTAATCCTAAATTACTTCCAAAGCATGTTGGGCCTCGTAGGCTTGTGTTAGGGACTTTATGCTCAATTTCAAAAAGTTTTAATTTGGATGAAAATTTATGACTCAGAAATGTATGTTTGCTTGTGTTTAAGTCCGATATTGCTTCGTACCCTGTTCCAGCATCGAACACGAGTAAGGGGTTATACATATTTCTAGAGCTGCACAAGCAAAAGCTTCTCCAAAAGTTATTGAATTAAACGCAATATCTGAACTTAATGCTCAAGTTTCTTCTCTTGCAAATATGATAAAGCGTATTGAAGGGACTAGTGACGTTGCACCTATACAAGTCGTTCAACAAGTTGATGTTCCTACCTTTTGTTGTGAGATTTGTAGTGACAACCACAACTATGAAGATTGTCCACAACATGCAAAGAATGCCTTTTATGCCAGTAACATCTGCAACAATTCTTATGGCTCCTCTTATAATAATTCTTCATGCAATCAATAGTTTTGGGGAACTTAGAATGCTAGAAAAATGCTACAACATTCCCATATGGGAATATATGTACTCAAGGCAATTACAATTCAAGATAAGGGAATTACAATCAACAATAGTAGAACTACAATCAACACACTTAGATGCATCCACAACAAATCTAAATGCATCCACACCAGAATTAGACACAGCCACAACACTCTTCAATGCTGAATCAGCATGTTCAAGAACATCGACAATAGCAGTACACGCAAGCTTCTCCTTCTGACCTGTTAGTAGCTCTTGAGGCTTTAATGCGGGAGCATATGGCTCACACAGAAGCTATTGTATAAGGGAATTCATCTTCTATTCCGGCATTGAAGGCACAATTAGGACAAATTGCTTTGAATCTGAATACTCAACCATCGGGCACACTGCCTAGTGACATGAAAAATCCCAGCCTGAAACGGAATGAACACTAGTAGGCTATCACTCTTAGGAGTGCTAAACAAACTAGCAAGGTGACTATAATAGCATCTCAAGATACTGATGAAGTGATCCCTGGCGAGATGGTTGAAGCTGAAGAGCTTATCGATGTACCAGACAAATAAGTTCTACAAGTTGTCACTCATATGCCGAATGTTCGACCCTTAAAACTGTGGGCGCAATCAAAGGTGTCAGCACAATCAAATGTATCTCCACCTTTACCTTTTTCAAAAGGATTCAGGAAGAATGAGTAGGATAAGCAGTACCAACAGTTTTTGAACATACTAAAGTAACTTCAGGTCAATATTCCTTTATTAGACGCTCTTATGAAAATTCTAAATTATGGGAAATTTATGAATGAGCTCTTGTCCAAAAAGAAGAAGTTCAGTGATATGAAAACTATTGCACTCACAGATGGCTGTAGTGCTATTTTGACAAATTAGTTACCCCCCAAATTGAAAAATCGTGGGAGTTGTAATATCCCATGTTTAATTGACGATCATTATTTGGGCAAGGCTTTATGCAACTTGGGAGCTAGCATCAACCTAATGCCACTATCTACTTTTAGAAAGTTGGGAATTGGTCACATGAAACCTACTACAGTGACATTGCAACTAGCTGATCGATCATTGGCTCAACCTGAAGGGCAAATCAAAGATATCTTAGTTCATGTGGATAAATTTGTTTTTTCCAGTTAATTTTATCATACTTGACTGCAAGGCAGATAAGAAGGTTCCCATAATATTAGGACGACTATTTTTAGACAGCAAATGAACTCTTATTGATGTTTACAAAGGTGAATGATGAGCACGTTACTTTTAATGTTTTTGAATCTATTGAATGCAAGGATACATAAGAATGCCATATAGTCGATGTGCTAGATGATCTAATTAAGGAAGAATTGAATGACCAAAGTACAATACTTTCTAAGGAGTTTGTAGTGACATCTAATGATGAATTCTTAGATAATTGTGACAGCATTGCTGAAGCTAATAATATTGAACTCAGGCATGGATGGCAGATTGAATCCTTAGACTTAGCCAACAGAATAGCTCCAATTTTCAAGCCTTTTATAGACAAAGCTCCTACTTTGGAATTGGAATCACTACCTACTTATCTTAAATATGTCTTTTTTGGTGATAAAAATACTCTCCCAGTTATTGTCTCCGCTACACTGGATGTAACTCAAGAAGAGAAATCGGTCCATATTCTTAAGCAACATAAATGAGCTATTGCTTGGAGTATTATCGATATTCAAGGCATTAGTCTATTTTTTTGCACGTACAAGATCAAGATGGAAAATGAAGGCAAGAAATTGATTGAGCAACAAAGAAGATTAAACGAGAAGATAAAGGAAGTTGGTAATAAATAAATTATAAAATGGCTTGAGGTTGGAATTATTTACCTATTTCTGATAGCAATTGGGTAAGTCCAGTGCAATGTGTTCCGAAAAAGAGTGGCATCATTGTGGTTAGCAACGAAAAAGACAAATTAATTCCTACGTGCGTTCCTATGGGATGGCGAGTCTATATGGATTATCACAAGCTTAATGCTGCCATAAGGAACGACGACTTCCCACTTCTTTTCATTGACCAAATGTTGGACAGGTTTGCTGGAAGAGCCTATTACTGCTTTTTAGAGGGCTATCCTGGGTATAATCAAATTGCTATTGCACTAGAGGATAAAAAGAAAACAACTTTCACCTGTCCTTTTAGTACTTTTTCTTTTCGCCGTATGCATTTTGGTCTTTACAATGCACCAGCCATATTTTAAAAATGCATGATGACAATATTCTTAGATATGATTGAAGATTCTTTAGAGGTTTTTATGTATGATTCCTTATTTTATGGGAATGATTTTTATCATTATGCTGACAATTTGGATGAAGTGTTGCAACGATGTGAAGACACACATCTTGTTCTAAATTGGGGAAAATGTCATTTCATGGTAACTGAAGGCATTGTGTTAGGCCATCGCATCTCTAAACAAGGCATTGAAGTAGATAAAGCAAAAGTGGAAATCATTGAGAAATTACCTCCACTGACAAATGTGAAAGATATTCATAGTTTTCTTGGGCATGGGGGTTTTACTGAAGATTTATTAGAGATTTATCAAAAATTGCAAAGCCCTTATGCTCATTACTGGAGAAAAATTGAAAATTCCTCTTTGATAATGTATATCTGGATGCATTCATTCAATTAAAGACACAGCTAGTAAATGCACCCATTGTTTTTGCACCAGATTGGTCTCAACCTTTTGAAGTTATGTGCGATGCAAGCGACTTTACTGTGGGTGCTGTTCTAGGACAACGTAAGGGAAAAAATTTCACGCCATCTATTATGCTAGAAAATCTCTTAGAGTGGCTCAAATAAATTATACCACTACAGAGAAAGAATTGTTGGCTGTAGTATTTGTTTTCGACAAGTTTTGTTCTTATCTTGTCGGCACAAAGGTTACTGTATTTACTAATCACTCGGAGTTGAGATATCTTTTTGTGAAGATGGATGCAAAACCAAGACTGATACGTGGGATCCTACTGTTGCAAGAATTGGACATCGAGATAAAAGACCATAAGGGTTTAGAGAATCAAGTTGCAAGCCATCTATCTCGATTGGAAGTTGGCAGCAAAGATGGAAACATACTTCAAATTGTCAATGCATTCCCAGATGAGAAGTTATTTGCTGTAGATGCAACCCCTTGGTATGCGGATTTGGTTAATTATCTAGTGTGTGGAAAACTCCCATTAGGTGTCACAGACCATAAAAAAGAAAGATTTCTTCATGAAGTAATGAAGTATCATTGGAACGAGCCGTATTTATTCAAGGTATGCAATGACAACATTATTCGGTGCTGTGTTCCAGAAGAGGAGATCCTTTTAATCCTAAAACACTGTCATGATGCTCTTTATGGAGGTCATTTCGGTGGCATGCAAACTGTTACTAAGATTCTCCAATAAGGATTCTACTGGCCTTCATTATTCAAAGATGCCTATAATTTTGTGAATTAATGTGATAGGTGTCAGTGCACTGGTTTTATACCCCGACGGAAATGTTGCAGTAGCCAATTAAGGAGGTTGAATTGTTTGATGTTTTGGATATGGATTTTATGGGACCATTTCCAAGTTGATTTGGAAATCTTTATATCTTAGTAGTTGTTGACTACGTCTTGAAGTGGGTTGAAGCTGTTGCAGTCCCAAAGGATGATGCAAAGACAGTGCTTAATTTTTTTTACAAGCATATACTCACCCGCTTTGGCACATGAAAGGCATTCATTAGTGATCAGGGTACACACTTTCATTGCAACCAAGTGGCAAGCGCACTGAAGAGATATGGAGTTAATCATAGAATGGCTACTACTTATCATCTGCAAACTTATGGCCAAGCTGAAGTATTAAATCGATAAATTAAAAACATTCTTAAGAAGGTTGTGAACCCTTCGAGGAAAGATTGGTCTTCCAGACTGGATAACGCTTTATGGGCATTGCAGACAGCATACAAAACTACATTAAGGATGTCGCCATATCAATTTGTTTTTTTGAAAGCATGTCGCTTGCCAATTGAATTAGAGCACAAAGCAATATGGACAATTAAGTAGGTGAACATGGACTATGAAGCTACTGGAAAGAAAATGCTGTTGGATATTACTGAACTAAAGGAGATTAGGTGAAATGCCAATGGAAATGCTACAATTTACAAGGAAAAGACCAAACGAGGGCATGACAAAATTATTTTGTAGCGACAATTTCTCATAGGTCAACAAGTTTTATTATTCAATTCTAGATTGACACTACACTCGGGTAAATTGAGCTCATGTTAATCTGGACCTTTCGAAGTTGCCAAAGTATTTTCTCATGGTGCAATCACAATAAGAGATTTACATGATGGACAGCGGTTAAAACACTATTTTGGGAATATTAATCAAAAGCAAGTAAAGACCATTAAATTGGTTGAAAATTTTTAATTTTTATTGAATTTATCATTATGTGATTTTATTTTATTTTTTTTGTTTTTGTTCAAGTTTGTTTTACTTTTTTTTCTTTTTTTTTTTTGCAGAATGATTAGGTACCATTGATGACACACTTGGGCTTTATTGTCAACGCAATTCTTACTATTGTAATGTCATTTATGACACATCAAGAGTGAGGACATATCACCTAATGAGCGATCTAAGGACTGTGCCAAGCCTAAAGAAAAGAAGAGAAAAAGCTCTAAAGACAAAAAGAGCAAGAAGGAGGAGAAAAGAAGAGGAAGAAGAAACATCGTGTAGCCACATTGACGGTCGAGGAAAATTAAGTTAATTTATTTTAACTTTTAGCTAAAGTTTTCATGCATTGCATGTAACTATAATTTTTAGTGCATATTGTCATTGCATTTTTATTGTAATTGCATTTTAATGTTAGTTCATGTGGGGTTTGGAAATAAACCCACATTGTAACACCCCTTACCCATATCCGACGCTGGGATAGGGTTTGAGGCGTTACCGGACTAAAACATAAACATTCATGCAAAACTGAGCCATCAAAAGTTTGCCCAAATTAAAACCATTCATTAACATACAATTCGTCCCTTATATGGGCCCACGAGGCCCAAAACATAAATTGGGTGTGGTTCGGGACTCAATGAGAACTTTCAAAACTTTTACAACACTTAGAAAATTTTCTTCTTTTAGAGGGTCACATGCCCATACGGGTAGGCCGTATGGTCACATACGCCCGTGTGGCTTGGGACACACCCGTGTCCTCAGCCCGTGTACCTTTGTGTTTATGACGTCATCAACATAATAGGGTCACATAGTGAAATCACACGCTCGTGTGCTAGGCCATGTGGCGAATTTAATTTTCACGAATTTTCATAAATAAGGTGCAGACTTCATACGGCCAGGGCACACGCCCATTGGGCAGACATCGTGTCACACATAGCCTAGACATATGCCCGTGTTCTACTCGTATGGACAACTTTGAGGCTATTTTCCAAGTCAATTGCCACCTTTATTTACTTAAACACAAACATCATTTCAAGGAACTTATCATGGCATAAATGAGTACTTAAACATCCTCAAACAAGTCATGATTATGGCAATATCATATTAATGTATACATGCACAAGACACCATACTTTGTCAAGCCCAACTTGCCAATTCTCATTCAAACCATGGTTATCATCATATTAAAACCCCAATTTAATCATCAAGCATTCATAGTCACAGCAGAAGTCATCACATACACACAACCACCAACCACATCACAAATGCATAGGGACATGCATGCATGAATAAATAGGCTTACAACCCAATAATCAATAGAAGCCATGTCTCATGGCCATATAGAAAATGAATTATAATATTATCATAAGCCAACACTTTTGGCTAACCAATATGACACATAACAAAATGACCAAGTCCCCTATACACGCCATACTCAAAGTACTTGAATTCACTATACCCAAAAGATTAGTTCGATAGTGGGAATCAAGCTCCGACGTCCTTCGATCCCGAGCTAGCTTGGCAATACTACAAGAATATGGAAAAGAAAGGGGAGTAAGCATAAAGCTTAGTAAGTTTGCATGTAAATAATTAACAATGTCAATCATGCATTATTATACACATAACATAGTATAATTTATCACAATGTCATCAAGTATCATAGATACATCTTAAATCATGTCATTTACATAGTGTACAATAAAACTCATGATCATGATACATTCATTCACTTTTTGCCAAGGTCTCATCGATTCATAATCTCAATATTTATAAGCTTTGTACCTGTACCCTTCCAACATGATCATACCTTGTCATTTCTTTGACATAATCTTTGAATTACCCGTTGAACCTCTTGGAATACTAAAGGATACCTGGGAAATCTAATACACATAATAAGATGTCAATGTCATATCCCAAATATGGTCTTACATGGGATCACATATCAATGTCGATAACCTAACTATGGTCTTACACGATGTCTCATATCGATGTCATTTACATAGTGTACAATAAAACTCATGATCATGATACATTCATTCACTTCTTACCGAGGACTCATCGATTCATAATCTCAATATTTATGAGCTTTGTGTACATACATGTATCTTTCCAACATGATCATACCTTTTCATTTCTTTGACATAATCTTTGGATTACCCGTTGAACCTCTTGGAATACTAAAGGATACTTGGGAAATCTAATACACATAGTAAGATGTCAATGCCATATCCCAGATATGGTCTTACATGGGATCACATATCGATGTCGATAGCCCAGCTATGGTCTTACACGATGTCTCATATTGATGTCATTTACATAATGTAATATAAAACTCATGATCATGATACATTCATTCACTTCTTACCGAGGTCTCATCAATTCATAATCTCAATATTTATGAGCTTTGTAGACATACCTGTACCTTTCCAACATGATCATACCCTGTCATTTCTTTGCCATAATCTTTGGATTACCCGTTGAACCTCTTGGAATACCAAAGGATACTCGGGAAATCTAATACACATAGTAAGATCTCAATGCCATATCCCAGATATGGTCTTACATGGGATCACATATCGATGCTGATAACCCAGTTATGGTCTTACACGATGTCTCATATCGATGCCATATCCCAGATATGGTCTTATACGAAGTTTCATTTTTGAAGCCATGTCCCAGACATGGTCTTATACGAAACAACATGCTGATGCCATATCCCAGATATGGTCTTATACGGGATCTCAATAACCCTAATGTATTAACATTCGTTTCCTATCTATTCCTAAGGTTCAACTGGGATTTTAAGGTACCAAATCTTCGTCGAATCGTCATTGAGTCATCATTAGCCAAATCCATTGAGACAAATATACATTTCATGCATTATCAAAGTATTAAATATGTAATAACATAATGTTGAATTATTTACACACGAACTTAACTCGGTACTAAAATATGGCTAACTATTCGATTTAGTCCGCAACTTTGTTCATTCCTCGCTTTAAGTCCAAACTCCATTTTTCTTGATCTGTAATAGCAAATTTCACTTATTTAATTATCACATTGTTCAAACAGCCCATAAATCATACTTTGAAAAAATTATAATTTTACCCTTAAACTTTCACATATATACAAATTAGTCCTTAGGTTCGTAAAATGAAATGCACTCATTTTCTTTGTTACCTAAGCCTAGCCGACCCTATATCATACTTATAACAGCCCACATTTTCTTTCAAATCAGATTTTTACTACCTATTTTACAACTTTTACAAAAAGGTTCTTTTTAGGTGTTTTCATGAAAAATCACATTGTAAAAAATGTTTATCACATATCAAACTTTCATATTTCTTCATTAAACATCAAAATACATTCATGCCACACATGGGTAACATTTTGAACATGAACCCTAGCTCAAAATAATGGTAAAAATAGCTGTATCAGTTGATAACAACTTCAAAAATGCAAAGAACATTAAAAATGGGGCTAGGATTGACTTACAATCAAGCTTGGAAAGTGAAGAAACCCTAGCTATGGTGACCTAGGAATTTCGGCTATGGCATGGAGAAAATGAGAAAATTTTGACTTGATTTTCCCTTTTTATTCTTTTAATTACCAAATGACCAAAATGCCCTTTTTACTAAACTCTTAAATTTTATCTATGTGTGCCCATTTTTGTCCATAAAAATAGAAATTGGGAAAATTTCTATTTAAGTACCTCTAATTAATAATCCAAAGCTATTTCATACTTAAAGCTTCTAGAACTCACATTTTGCAACTTTTGCAATTTAGTCATAAATGTCAAATTAAAAATTTTATCAATAAAATTTCTTCATGAAATTTTCACACAATTATGAAAACATGTCATGGACCTCAAAACAATCATAAAGCAAATATTTCTACTTCAAATTTGTGGTCTCGAAACAATTATTCCGACTAAGCCCAAAATTGAGATGTTATACACATTTCAAAAAAAAAAATTGAGTTTAATGAAGCATGCAAGGTTTATTTATGGTTAATGCAAATGTGTTTGAAAATTTTTGTTACATTTGATGCTTACTTCTTAAATCATGTGAATTATTAATGAATGAGTTGGATAAATTTGACTGAATATTGTATCTTCAATTCTTTGATGAATGATTTAGGTTGCATTAGTAATGGATGACTAGTAGCATTCCTTGAATCTTGAATGAATCTGCATTTTACAGCTGCTTATATATATATTGTTATGAATAAGAGACACTCCAAAGTGGGTGTATTGTGAAATGTTAAAGAGGGAACACTCCAACACAAGAGTTAGAAAAATTAATCAGGCCAAAGGCTGTTGCTGCATGAGTGTGTGTCGGTTCAATTACATACTCCTTAGGGGTTTGTTGCACTTCATCGTTACTTCTTAGGAGAAAGGGTACAGTAATGCAACGATATCCCTTGTTCACAAAAAAAGGGACATATATTGTACAATAAATGTTGTATTGGTAGATAGGATTTAGGATTTAGCATGATGCTGGTTTTGATGAAGTTGTAATCTTATTCATTCATACTTATGTATTGTCGATGAAATATTCTGTCATCTGAATGTGACTCATTCATTGGGATTTTAGGTGACTCAAGTTGCTAGAATGATCGTTTGCCTTAGTGAATTCTTGTGTAGCCATACTAGTTTCTATTTTAGTTGAAGACAAGTAAAAACTCAAGTTTGGGGGTGTGATAGTATTAGAAAGAGCATATGTTTTCTCCCTACTTATTAGTTAATTTGTCCCCATTTAGTTATATTTATCACATATTTTAGCATTTTTAGTTTAGTAAATTGCATTTTATAACTCAATGGATCTTAGCCTATTTATCTTTAATTTTGTCATGTTTTGGTACTAATGTTGCAGCATGAGTATTTCCATATTTCGCCCAAAATTGTCGCCGCACCTGACAGTTTTCCAGATAAGAAAAAAATGTGTGAGTTGTCTAGTCTAGTACAATCAACTTGTACATACAGAGGCAACATGATTCTGATGAAAGGACACCTGCGCTATTTGAAAGAATATAAATATTCACGTAAAAAGGAAAAAAAATAGGGGCTTTTTGGGGGGTATTATCTTCTTCAACCTATCTTTTGAAAATTTTTGGCTATGGCAGCTTAAGTTTCCTTCGAGTGAACCAACGTGAAAGGGATACAGGTTAGCTCTTGACGAGGAGCCTTGAGTGCGACACAAGAGGGAGTAGAGAGATCAAGTCAAGATTTTCTAGGGATAGTACTCTCCACTTGTTTCTTTTATATTTCTTTTCTAACATTGGTGATTACTTTTTATTTCATGTTTGTACAGAAGTACACATGATTTCTGGGTTAAAAGTCATTTTATTCAATCTTTCTTCTACTATTTAATATTTGGGTTTTAATGTTTTTAGCATGGAAGTGTTATTGCGGTCACTGAAACTAAAAAGTGCAACAACTATTCAAGCTAACAAGCATGACAACGGAAGTTGCTTGAAGATTAGAGGAATTTAATCTACTTGTTCTTAATAGTGTTCCATTGCCATCACCGGAAGGTGTGGTTAATGCGCATGTTAAGTCTTAGACTAAATATAGAAGTTAAGCTTGGTAAGATATTCATTACAATTTAATGTATCGACAATCACCTATCCTTTTATACCTTGTGAGCACTTAGTATTTTGTTGAATATTCATGTTGGGGATCCCAGTTTATCATTATCATATTTTATCTTATTGTTTTCTAGTTATTGCTTTATAAAACTACTATCATAATTTATCTTATTTCTATCTATTTATTGCACTAACATTGATAGACAAAAGACAATAATCCTCGTGGGATAAATATCCAAAAGACTCACATCTGTTTACTATACTTGCGTCAACAGTGTACGTTTGCACATTATTGTTGTGATGTTAAACAACTGATCAGCGGCATGCCCATAAACTAATTTAATTCTAAAAAGGTTAGATTGGTTGGAGCAAACTCGAGTGATATGAGCTAGTACTCGACAAATACTTGTAGTAGACTTTAAACATAGAGTAGCATTCATACATAAGGAAATAGTGCATGGTACCGTATTAAAGGCCTATAGACAGGGGCAAGGTAACTTAAGGTTTTTGCTCTCGAAAAAAGCAGACCACTTTAGAACTCTTCTAAATAGTAGAATGATTATGATTTTTCCTAGGCATTTCTAACAGTAAGGGTAGATTCTTAGTAATTCCAACCTTCCATATCAACATCGTATATCCCTTATCCCTTGCCGTAGTATCTTTTCCAGTGCATCCTTAGTTGTGTACTTGTTCAGTTACATATTATTCATATAATCATTTTCTTAAGTGCCTTTACATTTTTACTCTTGCATTGCCATAGCATTTTAAATTATTCATCAGTTACACATATTGTTCACATTAATATTCCTTTTGTTTACCATTGCATTCTTATCATTGTTTTACAATAACATTAATCTAACTTTATTATAATAACTTGACGATTTGCATACCTAATCCGGTCCCTGTAGAGACGATCTCACTTATCACTTTATTACTTGATTTGACGTGTATACTTTCACAATTCGCATATCATACTCACACGCAACAGGCGTGCATGAAATTGCCTTGGAGTGTCACATAGTGCACGACAATGCAAGGGGTGTCGCGCCCCAACGTGTAAACTAGGCGTGCGAGATAGCCGTGGGACGGGTAGGCATCGTGCCCCAGCTGGGTGACCGGGGAGGATTGCTACGTGAATATGGGATATTGTGACCTAGAATGTGCAGTAAGCATAAAGCACAATCAAGCATCCTACCCTAGCAGTGTTCAAGGAACTAACAAGACTTAGGCACCACGCCCCAATCGGGAGGCTGGTATGCAAGGAAAGCCCTCGAGCAAATTATTGAGCTTTATTTGATAATTATATTAATTATTTTAAAATGTTTAGCCTTTATTTGATTAGTTTCGAAAATGTTTAGCTATTATTTGAAATTTTGAAAAATTAAGCCTTTATGAAAAATTCGTAAAAAGTTTAGTCCCATTTAGATAATTTAATATATAATAAATAACTTTGAGTAATATATTTATTTATGCAATCATATATTTCATCGACTACATTAAAATAATTTTTAATTATTATAATTATATTTATCATAATTATTAGTCAGTGGTACATAAGTATGGAATCGAATTATTTTGCTTTTTTCATTCAGATATGTGTAGTGACACATTGTGGCCTCAATTATATACTTTTATTTTGACTCGAAGATTTGAAGGAGAAGAGACCTAGTTGCCGGTCATGCGCCATCAACTCTGTTCTTGACCAAATATATTTAGTTTTGTTGGAAATTCCAAGAAAAACATTAAGATTGATACGTAATTTATTTATAATAATATATATTTTTGTATTGGTTAATTATTAAAATTTTGAGTTAAATTATAAAATAAATATTTGGATTTTAAAATATATTTTAAATCTTTATATATTTAAAATTTAAAATTTTTATTTTTATTTTTATGTTTAAAAATTAGTCTCTTTATTTTTTAAATTTGAAAATTCAAATTTAATTGTTAATTTCATTAAATAATTTAATAATAATGTAATAAAAAATCTTGTAATAAATTTAAATTTAAAATTAATTTTAATAGTATGCATAATTTTTAAAAATTACATTAATATTTTATATAAAAATTAAAATATAAAAATTGAATCTTAAATTTAAATGTAACGCGGAATCAAAATTAAATATAATCTAAAACTTGAGTGCAGTTAAAGTTCAAAATTTTTTATATCCCAATAAATTGTAAAAGAATGAGGAGAGCACTCTTTTATATATAATTGTATAGGTATCGTTATATTTAAATTTAATTTTATTGTGCATCATCTTTAAGGATGATTGTACGATTAAATGTAAATAAATACCTCCTCTCTCTTTTTTTTTTTTCTATAAACTTCGATGATATATCTATAATATTAGAGAAAATCTAAACGGCTGCTCATCAGATCCCTTGATAAAGCACTGAGTCATACAATTTGCTAAATACAATATAATAAATTTCCACCAATACAGTACCTAATTTCTTTATCTCAAAGAATTAATAAATATATTGAAAAGCATGACCTCAGAAATCAGCGGAATCACTTTTGAAAAGAAAAAAAAAAAGAAGGGAACTTAAGGTTGCTAGCTTCTTACTAATTAGCGGATTTCATAACTTCGTCTATCTTTCATTAATTATTTATCCTTGACTCCGTTTGCGCTTCCAAGATTCATTATCAATATCAATATTTTGAGTTTCCACTTTTCTTAAAAATAAATTTAACCCCCATTCTTTTAATCAATAGATATTAACATTGAGGTGTGTTTGATTGGATGAAAAAGTAAAGAGATGAGAGGAAGGAAATAAAAAGTGGAAAAAAATAACTTTTAAGTGCATTTAGTTAGGAAGAAGTGAGAGGAGAAATAATAAGAGATATAATCATTTTTATCCTAATACATAAAAATCAATCCTTCTAAATTGTAAATGATAAGAGGAGAGAAAATGAGAGATATACATTTTAGTTCAAAATTTGCATTTTTTAATTATTCTATTTTTTTTCTTTTTATTTTTTACCTCTACCACGCAATGGATAAAAAGAAAAATAATTTTATTTCCATTTTTTTTCTCTCCTACCAAGCACACCTATGGAAAGAAAAAAAATATATTTTTCATCCTTCTAGTTTTCTATGCAGTCAATTTTTCATTCTTCTAATTTTCTTTCCACTCTACCAAACAAGCCCAAAGGGTATAAATTTGTTAGAACTTAAATGTTTCAATGGCTTATGACAAATTCTAGTTCTTATTTTATTTATTTATCTATTTATTTATTATACTTACAAATTGCAAGTATTCATTATACTTTTTGAAAAAACTTCAATTTGTACTTCATTCCAACTATGATAATCTGATTATTGGTGGAATTCAAAAACTTAGTTTACACTCGTTTGAAAAGAAATATCCTCCTAACTGTTGTTAGAACCAAATCTGGGAAGAATTAGAGACTTTGCACAGTCATTCCAAAGCGCAAGTGTATCAAAGAGATAATAAAAGATACAATCAAGAAATGATATTTGTTAAGACAGTTAGGATTCCCTAATCCTACAATTGTGGAGCCTCGTTTAGAGAATGATTTTATTCACTAATTGTTCAGATCACCTATTAGCTTAAGCCCAATATACCCTTACACAACTAAGTAATTGCAACCCTAGTATTTACCCCAATTGTACAAATCAGTCTCCCCCAAATACCACACTTCACATAATTTCTCTCTATAACAAACCCCAACACCAAGGCATGCCAGTAACACCACACATGGCTCAGAAAGAATATCAAATAACAACTTATTTATAGGCCTTTTCAACTAATCATCCAACAGTATTTCAATAGGCTTGAAGCACTACTTTAAAGGCTGATTTATCCATTAATTATCTTTAGTATTTATCTCAAAATAGTGTTTATAAACAAGTTTACTAAGAACTTGAAATACTCCCTTGAAAAAATCTGACATATATCTCTAAAAAATAGCACTTCAATCACAAAGAGATAATAGACTTTCATGCTTATCAAACCACCTCAAAGTATTCGATTGGGAGTCTTAGTATCCAAGTCGACCCATGCTTTTGTTTTGTCAAATATGTCACACTCAAGTGGGAAGAATTTAGCTTAATCGAATCATATACAAGGCCTAACAAGATAGCCCAAGTAGTAAAATAGGTTTGTCAATAGAACATGGAATGAGTAGCAGTAACTTCCCGATAATCTCCCCTTGACATTTTTTACAAAACCTACAGCAAATGATAGCCCTTATCACAAAAGGTGCAAGTAAAGAGAACTCAATTCAAACATCGCCTAAGAGTATACATCACCAAGTGTCTTGCTTAAACTCCCTCTATCTCATTGAATTATCAATTCATCACCATGTATTATGCATTATAAGCCAGTTTACTATTACCATAGTTTCCCTCTTTTGGAAAAGATGAGAAAAAGGCTTCTTCTCACTCTATGATCTTATCTAAATTATCTCAACAAAGTGCATAAACATCCAATAAGTTAGTATGGATTAAGAACACAACCAAGTGCAACAACAACCAACTTCCAGTTTGAGAATAAAATATGCATAAAGTGAATGCATCACTGCAACCGATCAATAAGAGCAGCAATCGATAACAAAATCAGTAGCCTATTTGCTGATATCATCTTTTCCTCGTGCTAGTTCATAATCTTTCTCTCTTATCAAATGAGTCTCCCTTTAAGAGATAGAACTATGCTTGACCATACACCCCCTATCACTATTCTTGTTCATCAAATCATACATTCACCAAACTAATTTTAAAGGATATAGAGTATGACAAATAAGCTGAACATACATCATCTAGTATCCAACAAAAAAACAACATCAAGTTGTAAAAGAAGATCGCCGGAAACAACAAATAAACATCTACCAATTTCTAAATTGTGCCAACTCCAAAGCATAAACAAATAGCTATGAATACTACCCACATAAGTTCAATACAATTGCTGCCACTTTTCCTTAACCCTACAACATTGACTATGAAAAACTCCTCATTTCAATTTTCCATCAAACATGATTCAACATTAGGCTTCCATTTTGCTTTATTCTTCACCCTCACCATGTCTGTCAATTTGTTTTCTTAAAAGATAAAAATAATGCACTCCTTTAGATAAGAAGAAAAATCGTGAGAATAAAAAAAAATAATACTAACCAGTATGTGACAATTTTTTTGTTAAACACAATGATCAGTCATAATTTGATGTGTGAAATTAGGCTTCCTTGTTATACTTAAGGAGTTTGTTTTAGAGCGAAATTAGTGTCCTTTTCGTAGTTTAGTATAGTATTTAGATTTTTTATTCAATGAGTGTTTAATGTGCTTTTTTGCTCATTTTAAGACCCAAATTGGCTAAATGCATCATTTGGACCCTAACAATTTATTGAGTGTTGTAAGAACTCAATGGTGACTGATTTTGAGCAAAAACATCACAAAGAGAGGGGTATCGTGATATCTAATGATGGGTATCACGGTATCCTCGATAGTCCTAAAATAAAGAAAAGAGTGAAGATCACCTACTGATGGTCTCTAAACTAACAATAAATATGACAAAGGCAAGCGCACCTATCGAACAATAGTATAGCTATGGTGAGTAGGGAATATTGTACCCACGAGGACTAAAAGTATTAGTAATTACTGTTTTCCCATTATCTAGCCGACAAATTGGGCTGATTTTTTTAATCTAAATTACTAAACTAATTTATCTAAGGACGCAATAGAGAATAAATTAAGGAAATAATTGAATAAAATCGATGAGATAGGCAATACACCGGAAAGAATCCACTAGACTTCACCTTTTATTATAAATCTGAATTAAACGATTTATTCACTTGAGTCTTGATCTGTAGAAATCCCTAAATTATGTTAATATCTCTTTTGAGAGTAAGAACAATTGACTCTAGGTTGATTAATTGAAATCTTTTTCTAATTAAAACCCCTATCGCCGCATTAACTCAATCTATGGATTCCCCTATTAGATTTGACTCTAATCTGGTATTTTTGTGTCGTCCTATTTCTAGGATTGTATGCAATTCCACTCAATTATGCTAGGTTTACTCTTAAACAGAGACTTTTGCTCCACTAAAATAAGCACATTAAGCATGAATTAATATCTCGAAAATATTAAAACAAGAAATAATCATACATAATTGAGAACAAGAATCAAGTATTTATCACGTAAAAATAGATATTAAATAAAAGGATTCATCACAGGTCTCATCATCCCTAGGTATCTAGGGAATTAGTTCATAATCCTGAATGGAAACATCTAATAGTCAAAATAACCACAAGACATAAAGAAACTCAATAAAACTTCGAAAGAAATTAAAAAGGAAATTTTTGATCTTGATGAAGATCCGTTTTTAATTTGATTTCGATGGTGTTCTTCAAGTGTTTTCTTCAATCTTCTCTTATTGCCCCTTTCCCTATTCTTCTAATTGGTATTTATAGTCTTTAGAATGCTCAAAAAGCCTAAAAATTGTGTTTTTCTGCATAATTGAGAAGCAAAGTCCGAAATGGACACGAGTTGGCACATGGGCGTGTGGCCAGCCCATGTGGCTCACACGGGCATGTACCTAGCTCATGTAGAAATGTCCAGCCTGTGTGGATCGTGAAAGCGCTTTTTTTGTTCTATTTTGGCTCATTTTTCGCTCCTTCACTCTGAAATGCTCTCCTAAGTAAAGAAACACGAATTTAAAGCATTAGGTGCATCAAATTCACTAATTTGCATAATTAATCATCCAAAAATGCATTAAAAATGAGATTAAAATATGTTACTTTTATAGCTTATCACCTACAGTGGTAAAATGATAACCACATTGGGTATCGCAATACCGAACATTTCTAAGGAACTCCTAATTTCAAGATTGTCATTGATATCACGATATCCAAACCTAGGTATCGCGATATCACTGTCGTGAGGGGACAAAAATTGACATGGGGGTAGCCCTTTTCCAACCGAAGTACCAAGAAAAAAGACATGCTGAGGGGCATTTTTGTTAAGAAAAATAGGTTATAATTACTTCTAAAAATAGCTAAAAATTTTGATGGAAAGAAAGAGGTGACATTTAGACACAAGTTTTAAGATAGTTTTTCTTTCATCTCCTATAGGATTTAGTCTTCTCCATAGCTTAAGGTTTTAATTTTTTTGCAATTTCCTTGTTCTTTATTTGGCTTCTTAGTGTTAGTGAAGTTAGTCATTACTGTAGCTTAGGTTTATTTACATGTTTAGTACCTTAAACTTGGTTGTACCCACAATTTAATCTATAGTTTAATGCTATTTTAATTTGCTTTCTTTTCAACCATTAAAAATCTCATCTTTAATATTGTTGCTCATTTAGTTTGCTACTAGCTACTTTTCTTTCAACTCTTTCCTAGTAAAAATCACAACTTTCATCTTTTAGTTCAAGTTTTTTGTTAATTGCTTTCATATGTTCTTCTCTTATATTTGCTAGCTTTAATATGGTAATGGGTAACTAAACCCTAGGAGGTTGGTTCATGGAGATATGAGTAAACTAATTTTTAGGTCAGAGACTAAATTGCAATAAATTGGACTAAATTGAATGAAACTCAAAACTTAGGATTGATGTCCCTAAGGGTAAATCAAGATAAGTGAGATTGAGAGTTAATCTTATTGGGCACCAATTCATTAGTCGCAGGTTAGCCGGTGAAATTGAGAGATAAACGAGATTAATTTGTCTAATTTTGTAAAATTGAGACCGAGAGGTAAAATTGAGCCACTTTATGAGTTTAAGTAGTTTAGATCCCTAATTTTGTTATTAGTGAACCACAGTGAAGTCAACCAACCACTGTTCATTATTAATTTGATAGTTTTATATCTTTGCATACTTTACGATTTAGTCTTTTTGTTAATTAGCTAGTAAATTAGTTAAATTACTCTCAATTGCATGGCTTGTCGTACTATGCTATATAGCGAGTAGCTGTTTAGACTCTTTATTTGCATATTTATAGCTAGACTTTACTTAATCATCAACTCTTGTGGGTTCGATTCTTTGAGCACTCCTATTCCCCATTGTACAAATTATATTACAACTGAGCTATCACACTTGTAGACACTACATGTAGTAGTTTTTATATGATTGTTGTATTAGTGTTGATTCTCAACTTCGTTGCATGCATGCTAGGGGTACAGTTAAGTCGTTGGCACTGTTGTTGGAGAGCCGGTGCTAGATTGAGTGATTTTAATTGTATTACATACTTGTAGGGAGATAAGTGACCAAATCTTGGTTTATAGATACGAAATTTTATTTTGTTTCTTTGTTTGTTATTTTGTTTGAAAATTTGTTAATTGTTTTCATGTCTTTTGCTTGCAATAGGTAATGCATGACTTGGACTGATAACAAGATTGTACCTTTCTAATTGAAAGTGAAAAAAATCTTAACACACACTCGATAAGGGAAACTTTTGAGAGGAACCTAGCCTCCATTGATTCACCCACCACTTGACGACCCCAGAGTCGGGGAATGTCCACCAGCACCACACCAAAGACCAGAAGTGGAAAGGATGTTGAGAGATTAAGCCATGCCTAATCTCGATGTTGTCAGAAGAAGCCTTAATCGCTTGACTATTAATGTTAAAAATTTTGAGAACAAGCCGACCATGATTCAAATGATCCAAAGGAATCTCTAATTTTGAGGATCGATGAATGAAGACCTGAACTAGCATATTAACTGTTTCCTAATCATATGTGACACTTTTAAATATAACAAGGTATCCAAAGACACCATATGTCTTCGACTATTCCTTTTTTCTTTGACTAATGGTGCTTTTGTATGGTTAGATTTGAAGGCCTTGGACTTGATAAACACATGGGGCAAGCTGGTGAGTTGGTTTTTGGAAAAATACTTCCCTCTAAGTAAGACTATGAAACTTTGAATGGATATTACCAACTTTTGAAAACTCGAGGGAAAGTCTCTATATGAAGCATGCAAATTTGTGATCTAATCTTAATGGAATGTTTGCAGGGGCATTTATGTCAAAAACTTATGTGCAAGCTTGCTAACTCATAGAGGACATGATAATGAACTCGTAAATATGGCTAGCTAAGAGGTTCACATACCAAAATAAACAACGGGCCGTGAATGTGGTCGGTAGTGAGGATAAATTTCAGCATATCCCTGAGAGGTTGAATAGCCTTGAAATGAGTTCAGCAAAAGTGTAAAACCCAAACTAGCCTATTCTAACCAACATAAATGTAGTGAATACGGCTGAAAGCACCAATTGAGGGGGTAGCAATGAGAGAAATCATGTGGAGGCCAATTACTTAGGAAATAGGGGGTACAATCTGTACTCCAACACCTATAATATAGTGGTGAGATCACCCCAATCTTAGGTGGGGAAGGAACTAAGGAGGTCCCTCCAATCAAGGAGTACCTAGCTTTAACCTGTTTAGGCCTAATGTACCATACCAACCTCCACAACCATTTAGGGTAGCTTAAGAGCCCTAGAGAAAACCAAGTACAATAACGACCCTCCGATACCCATTCATGTGAGTAAACTAGAGGAAGACTTGCACTTGATGCAAGTAAAATTGCGTCTAATGCAAGGTTAATAAGACCGATTTTTCTATATGGTTCTGACCGAAGGGAAAGCACATACTGAGGCCACTACCTTTAAATCTAAAGCAGTGGTTAATGATCTTAATAGACAGCTGAGTGGAGAGGAGGAAGCAGAGAAAGGAGAGAACACCCACACTCCTAGTGTTAGAGATGGGGTAGAAGAGAAGGTAGAAGCAAAAGTGGAACCCAAATAACTCGAGCCTCGGGATAAGTCAATTGTACCACCGAGTCAAGTGCCCACACTCTTTTCGACCTGTCTAGAGGAAAGAAAGAAAAAGGAGAGTAAGGAATTTCTAAGTTTTCTTAAAATGTTTAAGGCATTAAATGTAAATATCTTGTTGTTAGAGCTTCTACAGAAAATACCGAAATATGCTAAACTCCATAGAGAAGTCATGTCTAGGATGAAAAGGATCCCGAGAGGAGAGTAAATTACTTTTAGCATCGAGTGTAGTGTGGTAGTATCCTGAAAGGTCCCTTCGAAACTTTAAGACTCAAGTAACTTCACAATCTCTATAGAAAAAGGAGGAGTGAATTTCGAGAAAGACCTTTGCAATCTAGGGGCTAACATCAACCTCATGCCACTATTGATATATCAAAGGTTAGGATTAGGGGATCTTAGGGAGACGTCAGTGACTTTACAGCTCACCGAACTATCGCTAGTCTATCCAAAGGGAGTCCTTGAGGACATCTTTGTGAGAGTTAAGCAATTTATTCTCTCAGTGTATTTTATCATTCAAAGACTTTGAAGAGGATCTTGAAATTTTGATACTGCTAGGAATTCCATTTCTGGCCGCCTCGAGAGCAACCATAAACATAGGAAAGGTTGAGTTGACCATGGACATAGATGGAGAGATTGAAATCTTTAAGTGCATCGACCTCAAGTCTAGTTTTAGGGAGAGGTCACCTTATGGGAACATGAGTCAAGCCATCCATCTATCATCTGATAATGCCACTAATCTTGCAGGTATTGTGAAATGGTGTGAACTTGTAGGTTTTAGATCGATACAAAAGAGGACCCAAACACAAAAATAATTCATTAAGCCATGGTGATCCTCGAATAGCCTCGGTTGAGTGATGAAGAAGAGACAAATTAAAGTGTCGATCAAACCGTGTTAGTACCACTTCGGAGGCATAACTGATCACCCTAAAGTTAATTTGTAATTTTTCCTAGAAGGCAATTTGAACAAAATTTGTAAATTTATTGGATTGGTTCAAGCATGAACCCCGTTTATTTTTCTTTTTTAGTTTAGGTTTCAATTTGGTGCATGTTTCAATATTGGACATAGTTGGTTAGATTTTGGGTATGTGAGTGTTACAAATAGAATTTGTAAAAGTTTTTGGGGTGTCATATAGTGGTATTGCGATATCCAAGGGGGATATCGTGATATGCTAGTTAGTTTCGAGAGGAAGCCAAAAAATGTTTGTGGATATTGTGATGTCACGGACAGTTTCAAAAATAAAAAATTTTCCAAAACACCCAATTGTATAACGATACCCACCCTTAGGTATTGCGATACCCATGTTGAGTCTAACAAAATACCCATTTCAAGTATCATGATCTACATGTTTTGGAGGCTTTTAAACTGCCCAAATACCCCAAAACCCATCATTTTTCCACATTTGCTTCAAATCCCAAACCCTAGCCACCCCAAAGCACTCCCCTTTTCATATTTTCTCCCAAATTTCTCTCAAATCTCCCTTCAATCTCTTCTCAAAGTTTTTTGCTTTTCTGTTATTTTTGTTATATCTGCTTCTTCTTTGGAGGTTTTCTCTATTTTTACTTTGGAACAATAATGCTACATCTCTTCAACTCACTTTGCCATCACCATCAACAGAATTTTACAATTCAAAATTTCTTTTTCCTTTGTTTACTTTACACTTTTTTTTCTTTTTCATTTTATTGTTGATTTTGTCACACCCCAAAATTGAGTCTAAAACTTTTGAGGGTAATTTAGGGATTTTGCTCGGAATGAGCCCAAAAATTTTGAAGTGTGGTAAATCGAAAATATATTCAACTATGGCTTTTTGAAATTAAGTCAATTTTTGAAAATAATGTAGAAAGACCTTCAATTTTAAAATGTGGACTATCCTAAAAAATAGGTTAAAAGTAGGAGTACCACAAGGGTAAATATACCAAAGTTTAAAATTGCCTTATTTCTTTCCCCCCACCTACAGAAATGTAACACCCCTAACCCGTATCTATCGCCGGACTAGGGTTAAGAGGCATTATCGGACATATCAGAACATTTCGCAATCATTTCACAATCAAAAGTCATTCATCATCATATCATAGTCAAACATCAACATTAAATACCTTTATTAGGTCAAAGAAACCATAAACATGCATTAGGAAAACGTCGGGACTAAACCAAACATATATAAAATTTTTTCGAAACTTAACAATTTTTTTAAGTTACAAAGGTCATACGCCCGTGTGAGCAGACCGTGTGCCTCACATGCCATTAGACACGCTCGTGTGTCTAGACTGTGGCGAACAGGGCACACATACTGACTTATCCACACGGCCACAAGACACACCCATGTGTCTAACTTGTGGTCGAAACTGACTTGGCCACACGGCCTTGCACATGCTTGTGTTTGCACGACCATGTGGTCTCCCTAGGCTCATTTCAAAATGGCCCTCGAGCAACACGGCAGAGACACACGCCCATGTCCTTGCCCGGGTGGGCAATAATTGGCCATTTACAAGGCCAATATGCCACCTATTTGGGTCCTCTCTATAGTTCCAAAATCAAGCATCATATATGCAACATATTTAGCCAAATTCAACTCCAAACATGTATCAATCAATCCATAATATCATCAAACAATTTCATGCTTATTCTTTATATCAAAGCATATTAAAATCACATGCTAAACATTACCAAATTCCAACCATGAACATACCAAAATAACCATTTCACTTGGTTATATACATATATATATCTCTAAACATATCACATTATTTACCTTTTCAAACCATGTTCAAATAACTAATGCATCATCAATGTTATAATCATCAATTTATCTATAGGAATATGAACCATAAGTCGAAAATACATCCAATATTTCACCTCAATGCTCAAGTTAAATCATATAACCAGTTACACCATACATATGACCCATGAATCATACTTCCTAAAATGAGCTCAATACATAACCAAATATACACAATATTAGCATCATGATTAAGCCATTTTCGCATAGCTATATAAATACACAAATCAAAATGAAATATCTCAAAACTAGCCTATACATGCCACATTACCTAAACTCAAAGCTTTTATTTATCGAAGTGATAACCGAATAGTGTGATGATGTCTCTTACAACTTCTAACTCGAGCAAGTCCCTGAAACTTTATAGGCATAAGAAAAATATACAGAGTAAGCTTTGAAAGCTTAGTAAGCCATAAGCAATTAAATCATTTCAATAATATTTATAAACCAATATCATTAATCCAAATTAACATATCTCAATCATATAAATCAAGCTTGCACATATTCATTACATCTCTAACCAAGTCATAGTCATTTATTACAAATCATACATAAGATTATATCAACTTCTTTATAAACACTTCCAAACTCAAACATCCATAATTCCCTCATTCACATAAACCAAATTTGCATATATGAACCATATAGCCAACTCAACTATTTTAATTTCATTATCTATTCAAATTTTCAAACTAAGAAATCATACATCAAAGCCATGTTTCATATTTCATAAATCTCATGTCCAAAACATAGAACCACAATATCATATAACAAGCATATATAACATATCATTCATTATATACATTCATATAATTTGTTGCCATATATTTCACATATGGTCATATGAAACATACTCACTTTTCGTTTCTGAATTTCATAACAAATCACATGTACCTGAATTAGATACAATTTCACATAGTTATGCATTTCTCAGAATTCCCATTAAACCATTTGGAATCAATAAGGATACTCAGATAGCACATAAGCTCATACAATGCCAACATCCCAGACGTGGTTTTACATGTTGTCAAATATCGATGCCACTGTCCCAGACAGGGTCATACACAAAATCGTATATTATGCTAATGTCCCAAACATGGTCTTACATGTAAATCACAAATCGATGCCTACATCTCAGATATGGTCTTACACGATAATATATATCAGAATCCTATGTCATGACATATGTATCCTAACTATTCCTATGGTTCGTATGGGGCTTTTTAGATGTTGTCACATTGTAACGCCCCAAAATATAGGTACTTATCTTCTGTATGTTGTGTGACACAAATTCAAGTCTATTTCAGTGGTTACGTGTGCTGGGAAGCGCCTGAGAAGTCTTGGGTTCAAGCTTGGGCATTTGTAAAAACTTTGTTTTTAGGAAATTAACTCTTGTTGTAGCCAATAGACTTTTAAATTATTGTGGGTAAAATATGTCACAATGAGCCTGCTAGCCTAGTGGTAAGGGGCGTGTGGTGTGTGCCTTAGGGTTTGAGGTTCGAGGCTTGGGAAGACAGGTGGAGTATTTTTTTTGTTACAGGTGCTGGAGAAGTGTCCTTGGTTGACCGAAATTGAGGTGTTTGATTGAAGTTTGAATAGGCAGTTGAGTAGACTATGGTGGAGAGATCCTAGGAGTGAGATAAGGGAGGAAAAAGTGGAGTTTGAGGTATGGTAGAGTTGTGTCGAAATTGGGTAGTAGGCATAGGGATTTTCAGCTGAGTTGATATTCTCTAATACTTTCGTCATTATCTACTCTTCGAGGTTCTTTTCTCTCATTTTTCTTAAGGGTTTTTGCAAATTGTGGTTGGTTTTCTTTTATTTTAAAGCCGTATTGTGCTATTTCGGGTATCTATTGGTCTTTTTTGTTTGCGATTCTACTCCTCTCTCTAACCCTCTTGTCTAGGTTTTTCTTTCTCTCCATTCTTGGCCGAATACCTATTACTTCCATATCTCTCAAACCCTTTCAGCTTTAGCTTGGGGTAGTCGATTCTTTCCTGCCTTCTTCTTCTTTCTTCTCTCAAGTGCAATTGAATCTTTGTTAGCCGAATATTGCTCTTTCATTTACCCTCTGTGTGCCTACTCTTTCTTTTGTTTTTCTCTATCGATCGGGTGGTAAGTGCTACTATTTAGATTTTGTTTTTGTTTACCCTTCTTCCCTTTCTGTCGAATCTATAGTTTTCCTTTAACACTTTCTTTTCTGGCTGACTATTGTTAGGGGAGTGATTACGCTAATTTTGCCTTGTTATAACGGTGATCTTTTAGGGATTGTGAACCGATTACTTTCCTTCCCCAATTTTGGCTTTGCTCTTTTAGTAAGTGGTTGTGCACTTGGTTTAATTTATGTGTGTATACTGTGTTAGTTAATAAGTTCATTTGGAACGCAGATAATCTTTAAAGGAGTTTGTAATCAGTTGCGGGTATCAGTTTAAGGGTGGAATCTTTGTTAGTACAACAAAGGCAAGTATTAGTGGAAATTTTTACGATAATATAAGGAGGAGATGTTCATCCTATTGTCATTGATTAATGGAGTATTTTGATTGAATGTAGGCTTTGGGCTCGTGGGCTACTCGTGCATTTTCATTTAAGATGTGTAATCACACTGCTATAATATAAATTAGCAAAAGCCGAAAAACTTGACTAGTGTCGCTACACGGGCGTGCGCTCGCTCGTGTAGTGAATTAAAAGTTCAAAACGTGGGTATTCGATCATAAAGGCCACCATGAGCGATGTCATGTGTTTAGGCCGTTTTGGGCCACGTTATGCTAAAATGGGTTATGTGGGCCCCACGAGCTCGTGGGCCCGACATGAATAAACCATACAAACGTGTGGAGATTACTGGGCCAGGCTATGTGGTTTACACAACCATGGCCATTTTTGGGCTTTGTAGGCTACACGGGCGTATGAGCCCACTTGGGTTGTATTATGGGCTTTGGGCGTATTTTCATTGATTGACTGATAAGATTGCATGGGTCGTCCGACACGACTGGGACCTACTATTGGGCCGGTAAGTATACTTAGATCCCTTTCTGATGAAATGACTGTTATACCCCTACTGGGTAAGATGACTGATATGCCCTTATGTTTGTATGACTGTATTTGAGCCTAGCATTTCTGCATACACGTATGATATTATGAAATAACATGTTGCATGGGGGTGCATTTGATATATTTGGAGGAAGTGTACTATACTGGCAGCTCTGCTACAATACTGTTAGTGCCGCAACCGGTGCTATATTTTTTAGTGTAAGGATGGGTGGGTCGATTTTATCACCACATAGAGTGTAGAGCTGAACGAAGTGGAGTGTAGAGGATGGGTGGGTAGGAATCCTGATTGAATTACTGTTACTGTTACTGTATTGGGCTAAAGCCCCCACTGCTACTGATACTATATTAAGCTAAGATCCTAACTGTTACTGAACTGTTACTGATTTGGGCATAGGCCTAGACTGTATTTACCTATGGTATGGCTGATTGTCTATTTAATAAGGGATTACATACTAAGTTTTTCATAAACTCACCCTTCTGCTCTCCTGTGCAGGTAATCCTTAGGCGGGTCGGTGCTGCGAGGGACTCGAGGGAGGCCACACAACTGCTTATGCTACTATTTTAAACTTTTTTTATTTAAGCTATTTAATTTGGGTATTTTCTATGTAATAAGGCATTTTTAAATCTTACTTTAATTTGGAATTCATTTATTTTGACTTAAATTTGATAATAGTGGGATGCGAGTTTTTTCAAAACGATGAATATTTTTCAAAACACCACGCTATCACAACATATTTCAAAAAGCTTCTGCAACAACCATTGTTTTTTTTAAGTGTAATAACAACCCGAAATGATTAACTTTTGCTAAACCTACATGAGTTTTTCACAACGATCAAGATACCTAAAAGTTTGTAAAAGAACATTACAAGAGTTTTGATATAGTATGGACTTTTCGAACCAAATGATGCTTTTCAAAACACACTTCAATATGACATCGCAGATTTGGCCACAACATTCAGGCCAAGTTTGGGGTGTTACATTTAGTGGTATCAGAGCTAGGTTGCAAAACTCGGCCGTGGATTTGGGTTTCTTTTAAACTTGAAATCTCAAAAAAGAACTATTTTAAATAATTTGAAATACTTGAAAATGTTTTACTGGATGTGTGGCACATCGAGTCTCTAGTACCGATTTTGTAAGTTTTCTTACATTATTGTCTACTTAAATTGAAATGTTGAGACAATTGTAGTCAATAGACTGTACTGAAATAATTTACTTAGGATAACCTAAAACTGTAGTAAGATTGCCATCTACGAAACAAAACTCTGAATTACTAATAGTATTTTCCATAAGATATCCTGTAATAAATACTGAAACTGTAAGCTAATACATAAAAATTATAATTCAGATAATACGTATATCGATATGAGTACCTTAGGTATTCGTGGAAGAGGTACAAGAGGCTGCGGTGGAGACCGTGGAGGTGCTCCGGCTGGGTCGTTAGCATTAGGCCATATGCCTAACAATGAAGCTGGAGAGGCACCGACTTCACCTGTGACTGAGATTGTGTCATACAACCATTCAGCTGGGGACGACGCACTGTCCCAAGCTATGTTACGAATTTTGGAGAGGGTCGTTAGGCCTAATACTGGTACCGTGGGCAATAGGTCGGTGACAGAATGACTCAAGTCAAATGGGGTTGAGATATTTAAGGGTATTACTGGAATTGCCCCTGATGTGGTTGAATATTGGATTGAGGTAACAGAAAGGATCATGGATGACCTCGACTACACCCCAGAGCAAAAATTAAAAGGTGTAGTGTCGTTATTGCGAGATGAAGGCTATCAGTGGTAGCTTACAGTGAAAGAAGGTACTTGGCCCGACTGGTTGACTTGAGAATTTTTCAAAACTACATTCCAAGAGAAGTATGTGGGTTCTAGTTATGTGGATGCCTGGAGAAGAGAGTTTCTGAATTTGACCTAGGGGGATAAATCTTTGCCTGAATATAAGTTTGAATTTCTGTGATTAAGCCGCTATGCACGTGGGATGGTGGCAACTATACGAGCGCTGTGTCGGATTCGAGGACGGCCTCAGAGATACTTTAAAGATTCTGATAGCTCCGCAGAGGGAGCAGGATTTTGCTATTTTGGTGGATAAGGCGAAGATCACCAAGGATATGAAGCGCGCAGAGCACCAAAACCGTGAGAAGGAAAATGGTAGGAACAAGAGGGATTCGGAGCCCTCAATTTCATTTCAAAGGCCTAAGGAAAAGGCCAAAGTTGATAGGCCAGTCAGCACTGGCCCCCCTATTGCTGCTTTTAGGCTATAACCTTGTGCTGATCGTGGGAGACACCATCAGGACGAGTGTTGGAAAAGGTTAGGGGCATGTTTAAGGTGCGAATCTATGGAGCACCATATCAGAGATTGTCTACGAAGGCCCAATCAGATGCAAGCTACTGGTATGGGTACTGTTCAGCCGCCAAGAGGTGCTCAGCAACCACCGAAAGGCCGTGGTTAGGCCAGAGGTAAAAATGGCATGGGCTTTGGTCGTGGAGCACCGGGCAGAGGTGCTGGTCATACTAAGGTGAGGTAGCCGACACTTGTGTATGCTGCACATCGCCGAGAAGATGGAGATGCCCCAGATGTTATTACGGGTACGTTCTTTATCCATAATGTACTTTATATTGCATTGATTCATATAGGGTCTACGCATTCATAGATAGGATCCACGGTGTCTGAGACTTTAGGTAGTATGGTGGAAAACACTATGAGTGAGGTTACTGTGTTGAGTCTATTAGGCCAGTCAGTGAGAGTGAATAAATTGTTTAACAATGTACCTTTGGAGGTTTAGGAGACTATCTTTCCGGTGGATTTAATGAAATTCCCTTTTAGAGAATTTGACTTAATACTGGGCATGGAATGGCTAGTTAAACATCAAGTGAATTTGGATTGTGCTGCTAAACGGGTGGTACTCCAAATTGCAGAGGGTGATAAGGTTGTGGCAATTAAGGAGCATCGGAATTATCTGTCAAATGTGATTTCTACACTAGGGGTCGAGAAATTAGTTCGAAAGGGTTGTGAGGCGTATCTAGCCTACATTGGTGCTTCAGATTCTGAGGTTTCTTCAATTGAAAAGATTAGAATAGTTAAGGACTTTCCGGATATATTTCTGGATGAGCTACCTAGGTTGCCTCCAAACCATGAAGTTGAGTTTGGGAATGAGCTCTTTCCTGGTACAGCTTCGGTGTCCATCACCCCTTATAGAATGACACTGAAAGAACTAGTGGAGCTTAAGGCTCAGATTTAAAAATTACTGGGTCAAGGGTTCATCCGCCCTACTGTGTCTCCGTGGGGAGCACCGATTTTATTTGTGAAAAAAAAGGATGGATCCATGCGAATATGCATCAACTACCGGTAATTGAACAAAATGACTATTAAGAATAAATACCCTCTACCGAGGATTGATGATCTATTCAATCAGTTTTGTGGAGCTTTAGTTTTTTCTAAGATAGATCTTCGATTTGGGTACCATCAACTGAGGGTCAAGGAGACTGATGTTTATAAGATAGCGTTTAAGACTCATTATGGTCATTACGAGTTCTTAGTGATGCTGTTTGGACTGATGAATACACCAACAGCTTTTATGGATTTGATGAACTGAGTGTTCTAGCCCTACCTGGATCAGTTTGCAGTGGTGTTTATAGATGACATTTTGATGTATTTAAGGATTGAAGATGAACATGATGCACATATCTGGATGGTTCTGCAAATTCTGAGGGAAAAACAACTGTACGCTAAATTCAACAAGTGTGAATTCTGGCTACGAGAGGTAACTTTTCTAGGTCATATGGTATTTACTGATAGGATTAGAGTTGATCCTCGGAAAATTGAAGCTATTCTGGATTGGAAGCAGCCTCAGTCAGTATTTGAGATTCGAAGTTTTTTGGGTCTGGTAGGGTATTATAGACGTTTTATTGAAGGATTTTCGTTGATTGCTGCACCTCTGACTAAGTTGTTGCGTAAAGGGGTGTCATTTAACTGGACAGATAAGCAACAAGAGAGTTTTGAGAAACTTAGAAAGGTTCTGACTAATGCCCCTGTTTTAATATAGCCAGAGTCTGGGAAGGAATTCATTGTTTACAACGATGCATCATATGTTTGTTTAGGGTGTGTGTTGATGCAAAAAGGTAAGGTGGTGGCTTATGCATCTCATCAGCTTAAGACGCATGAGACGAACTATCCGAAACATGATTTGGAGTTAGCTGGGTGGTTTTCGCACTAAAAATTTAGAGGCATCACCTGTATGGTGGGAAGTGTATCATTTACACGGATCACAAAAGCCTCAAGTATCTCCTCACTTAGACGGAGCTAAATCTTAAGCAGCGTAGATGGATTGAGCTGCCTAAGGATTATGACTGTTTGATTGAGTACCATCCTGGTAAGGCCAATGTAGTGGCTGATGCATTGAGCTGTAGGGCTATGACTGATCTGAGGGTTATGTTCGCTCAACTTAGCTTATTTGATGATGGTAGTCTATTGGCCAAGCTCCAAGTTAAACTGATGTGGATTGAATAGATTAAGGGTAAACAATTAGAGGATGAGTCCCTGGGTCCTGGATTCTGACAGATTGAGAGTGAGGGAACTTCAGATTTTGGACTGAATATGAAGGGGTACTTTGTTTCTGTGTGAGAGAGTAACTATGGACTTCGTTAGTGGGCTGCCCTTAATGTCTACTAAGAAGAATTCAGTATGGGTAATCATGGATCGATTGACCAAGTTTGTCCATTTCATACTGATTCTTATTGATTACTCGTTGTAGAAACTAGCTAAACTGTATGTGGTTGAGATAGTGAGATTGCATGGGGTACCGGTTTCTATAATATCTTATAGGGATCCTCGCTTCACGTCTCAATTTTGGAAGAAGCTACATGAAGCACTGGGTACAAGGTTAGACTTTAGTACTGCGTTCCATCATTAGACAGATGGTCAGTCAGAGAGAGTGATTCAAATACTGGAGGACATGTTAAAAGGTTGTGTGACAGAGTTCCGAGGCAGTTGGAAGGACTACTTTCCGTTACCAGAGTTTGCGTATAACAATAGCTACCAGTCTAGCATACAGATGGCACCTTACAAGGCGCTATATGGTCAAAGGTGTCGCACTCCTTCGTGTTGGACTGAGTTGGGCGAGCAGCATGTTTTAGGCCCTGAATTGATTTCTGATACCTAGGATAAAGTTAGCCTGATTTAAGATCGACTGAAGGAGGCATCTGACAAAAAGAAGTCGTATGCAGATTTGAATCGTAAGGAGATAAAGTATTCTGTGGGGGACTTTGTTTTTCTCAAGGTCTCACCATAGAAGAATGTACTGAGGTTTGGACGAAAGGACAAGTTAAGCCCTAGGTTCATTGGGGCTCACCACATACTGAAGTGTGTGGGATCGGTTTCCTATCAAAATGAGTTGCCTCCAGAGTTGGACTGAATTCATGATGTGTTCCACATTTCTATGCTGAGGTGTTATCGCTCTGATCCTACGTATATCATCTCAACTAAGGAGATTGAGGTTAGGCCAGATCTAATCTTTTAGGAAGAGTCGGTTCAGATTTTAGATCGTGATGTGAAGGTTCTGAGGAGGAAGTCCATTCCACTAGTTAAGAAATTGTGGCGTAATCACAGCTCTAAGGAAGCCACATGGGAACCCGAGGAGACAATGCGATATCAATACCCTCATTTGTTTTGACCAGGTAAATTTTGAGGCCGAAATTTTCTTTTAGGAGGGTAGAGTTGTAATGCCCCAAAATATAGGTACTTATTTTATGTATGTTATGTCACACAAATGCATATCTATTTCAGTGGTTATGTATGCTGGGAAACACCTGAGAAGTCTTGGGTTCAAGCTTGGGGATTTGCAAAAAAATTGTTTTTAGGAAATTAACTCTTGCTATAGTTAGTAGACTTTTAAATTGTTGTGGGTAAAACATGTCACAAAGAGCCTGCCAACCTAATGGTAAGGGGCGTATAGTGTGTGCCTTGAAGTCTGAGGTTTAAGGCTTGGCAAGGCAAGTGGAGTATTTTATTTTTGTTACAGGTGCTGGGGAAGTGTCCTTGGTTGATCGAAATTGAGGTGTTTGATTGATGTTTGAATGGACGGTTGAGTAGATTTTGCTGGAGAGATTCTAGGAGTAAGATAAGGGAGGAAAAAGTGGAGTTTGAGGTATGGTAGAGTTGTGCCTAAATTGGGTAGTGGCCATTGGGATTTTCGACTGAGTTGTTATTCTCTAATACTTTTGACATTGTCTACTCTTTGACGTTCTTTTCTCTCCTTTTTCTTTCTGGTTTTTGCAAATTGTAGCTGGTTTTCTTTTGTTCTGAAGCACTATTGTGCTATTTCAGGTATCTATTGGTCCTTTTTGCTTGTGATTCTATTCCTCTCTCCAACCCTCTTGTCCATGGTTTTTCTTTCTCTCCATTCTTGGCTGAATACCTACTGCTTCCCTAACTCTCAAACCCTTTCAGCTTTAGCTTGGGTTAGTCGATTCTTCCCTACCTTCTTCTTCCTTCTTCTCTCAGGTGCAAATGAATCTTTGTTGGCCAAATATTGCTCTTTCATTTACCCTCTGTGTGCCGACTCTTTCTTTTGTTTTTCTCTGTCGATCGGGTGGTATGTGCTGCATTTAGATTTTGTTTTTGTTCACCCCTCTTCCTTTTCTGTCGAATCTATAGTTTTCCTTTAACACTTTCTTTTCCAGCTGATTATTTTTAGGGGAGCGATTGCGCTAGTTCTGCATTGTTGTAACGGCGATCTTTTGGGGATTGTGAACTGATTACCTTCCTTCCCCAGTTTTGGCTTTGCTCTTTCGGTAAGTGGTTGTGCACTTGGTTCAATTGATGTATGTATACTATGTTAGTTAATAAGTTCATTGGAACACAGATAATCTCTAAAAGAGTTCGTAATCAGTTGCAGGTATCAGTTTAAGGGTGGAATCTTCATTAGTACAACAAAGGCAATTATTAGTGGAATTTTTTGCGATAATATAAGGAGGAGATGCTAATCCTATTGCCACTGATTAATGGAGTATTTTGATTGAATGTAGGCTTTGGGCTTGTGTGCTACTTGCGCATCTTCGTTTAAGGTGTGTAATCACACTGCTATAATCATAAATCGGTAAAAGCCGAAAAACTTGACTAGTGTCCCTACACGAGAATGCACTCGCTCGTGTGGTGAATCAAAAGTTCAAAACATGGGCGTTCGATCATAGAGGCCACCATGAGCGATTTCATGGGTTTAGGCCGCTGGAAATTATTGGGCCAGGTTGTGTGGTTTACACGGCCATGGTCATTTTTGGGCTTTGTGGGCCACACGAGTGTGTGAGCCCACATGGGCCGTATTATGGGCTTTGGGGTTATTTTCATTGGTTTACTGTTAAGGTTGCACGGGTCGCCTGAGACGACTGTGGACCTATTGTTGGGCCGGTAAATATACTTAGATCTCATACTGATGAAATGACTATTATACCCCTTCGAGGTACGATGACTGATATGCCCTTATGATTTGTGTGACTATATTCGAGCATGACATTTCTGCATACACGTATGATATTATGACATAACATGTTACATGGGGGTGGATTTGATATATTTGGAGGAAGTGTGCTATACTGGCAGCTTTGCTGCATATACTGTTAGTGCTACAATCGGTGTTATATTTTGGAGTGTAGGGATGGGCGGGTCGATTTTATTTCCACATGGAGTGTAGGGCTGGACGGAGTGGAGTGTAGAGGATGGATGGGTAGGACTTCTAATTGCATTACTGTTACTGTTATGGGTTAAAGCCCACACTGCTACTGATACAGTATTGGGCTAATGCCCTAACTATTACTGGACTGTTACTAATTCAAGCTTAGGCCTAGACTGTATTTACCTATGGTATGACAGATTGTCTGTTTAATAAGGTGCTACACACTGAGTTTTTCATAAACTCACCCTTCTGCTCTTCTGTGCAGGTAATCCTTAGGCGGGTCGGTGCTGCGAGGGACTCGAGGGAGGCCACACAATTGCTTATGCTACTATTTTAAACTTTTATTCTTTAAGCTATTTAATTTGGGCATTTTTTATGTAATAAGGCCTTTTTAAATTTTACTTTAATTTGGGATTCACTTATTTTGATTGATATCTACTAGTAGTAAGACGCGAGTTCTTTCAAAACGATGAATGTTTTTCAAAACACCATGCTATCACAACATATTTCAAAATGATTAACTTTTGGTAAACCTACTTGAGTTTTTCACAACTATCAATATACCTATAAGTTTGGAAAAGATCACTACAAGAGTTTTGATATAGTACGGACTTTTTGAACCAAACAATGCTTTTCAAAACACATTTCAATGTGACATCACAAATTTGGCCATAACGTCCAGGCTGGGTTTGGGGTGTTACACACATTATCGAAACTTTCTCAATTTCACCTATTCGAACAATCCATGATCGAAATAGATTTTCCAAAGCTTGATTCAATTCGGCATCACTTATATATATTTCTTTACAACTCAATTTAGCACATATAATGCACATACATTTCAATTTAACAACATTTATTTACTTATGAACTTACCTTGTACTAACACGAACAGACCGGAACAACAATTCGATAATTTTTTACTTTCCCTGATCCAAATCTGATTTCCTCATTTCTTGATCTAATTCAATATAAATTCAACTTATTTAATCATATATTCAATCAAATATATCTAAAAACACATAAATGGGCTAATTACACTTTTTCCCCTAACATTTCAGATTTTTCGTAATTTAGTCCCTATTTCACAAAGCACAAAAATATTCAAAATTTGACCACACCCATGCTTTGCTAAATTCCACTATGGTCCCTAGTAGACCATTTCTTTTTCATTTATTTCACAATTTGACCCTTCACTTAACAAAATTCATAATTTAGCCCAATTTACTCAAATTAATCAAAAATTCAAATACAAAACATATTTATCTATCATCAACTTCCATATTTCATCAATTAACAATTCAAAACTCACAAAATCAAAAGTGGCATAACTCAAAATCACCACCTAATTTTGAAATTGAGGCATGGGCTTGATAAAACACGAAGCAATGATCTAAAAAACATAAAAATTATCAAAAATCGATCAACTAACATACATTTATAACGCCCCAAAATCTAGATATTTAATTTTTGTTTGTCATGTTATGCTAATTCATTCTTGCTTTAGTGGTTAAGTGTCCTGAGAAGTGTCTGGGAAGTCCTGAGTTCGAGCTTCGACATGTGTAAAATTTTGTTTTAGTTGAATAAACCTTGTCTCTACATAGTAGACTTCTTAAATAAATATGGGTAAAACATGACATAAAAACCCTACTGATCCAGGGGATAGTGGCGTGTTGCTGCTATTAAAGGTCTTGAGTTCGAGCCCCGCTGTGCTGAAGGAGTGTTTTATTTTGGTCCTCTTTCCGTGTGAGAGGTGGAAGTTGACTGAAATACTGCTGGTTGAGGAGATAATGGTGGAATGATATTAGGAGGATTTCGTGGGATTTGAAAGTGAAGGAGTTGTAGCCGAATAGGGCTTTGGCCACTTAGAAATTCGGCTATGTGTTGATAATTGGTCACTTCATTTCGGGTTTTGCCTAATTATGGTTTTGCTCAATCTTTGTTTTTGAAGCCGAATTATGCTAGTAAGTTTTTTGGTATCTTTTGCTTTTTGGCTAGTGCTTTCGGGTACTTTTACTTTGGGGATTATCTCAGTTTTTTGTTCTTCTGCCTCTATTATTTGACAACAATTTTCCCTTGATACCTTTTGTTGCTGAATACCCTCCTTTCATCTCTCTCTGACCCTTACGGTTTTTAGCCTTAGTATTGACCGATACTCTTCTTCTTCTCTCTGGCTCAATTGATTACCTCTTTGATTGATTACATTTTTCTTTCATTTCTTCTTATCTGGATATTTTGGCCGAATTATGTATCTCTCTGTTTCAGTTTCGATTTTTGCAAGTATTCTCTGGTAAATCGGTAAACACTCGAGTCCTTCTTATTTTCTCTCAACTTTTATCAAGTCTTCCCTCTCTTGCATTGTTTAGGCCGATTACTTTTATTTTTTTATTATCAAATCTCATCTCCCTATTTCTTGTGTGGTGTTCGTTGATTCCTAGTTCTCGAGGAGTGTAGGAGTTACAAGCGATATTGAAGCTGTCAAAACCTTTCCTTCATCGCTCGATCAAAGGCACCCTGTTTGTAGTTATTTTGTTCAACTGGGGTTGGTTGGCTTGGATCTTTTGGTGTTGCCGAATGCTGCTTCCCCTATTCTAAGGTTTTATGTTTTAATTAGTATAGGTTGATTCGACTCATATGTTTTAGCAATCGTACTAATAGATTTCACTGGTGATGCAAATATTCGAAAAGAAACGTATGGTCAATCTTAGTCAGAGTCTTAGAGGACTAAGCCACTTTTGTTCAATCAAAGGCAAGTATTAGGATAAGTTGGAATCATATTAAGGGAGGTTGTTAACCCCTTTTGTTAGTCGACTTATAGAATACCATGATTGAATGTAGGTTTGGTGCTCGTGGGCTATTTGCGCATTTTCGTAAACAGGTGTGTAATCACACTATTATAACCATAAATCGGTAAAAGCCAAAAAACATTACTAGTCTAACGAGCATGCACTTGCTCGTGTGGTGAATCAAAAGTACAAAACATGGGCGTTCGACCGTAGAGGCTAGCATCAGTGATTTCATGGGCCTAGGTCATTTTGGGCCATGTTGGGCCAAAATGGACCGTGTGGGCTCTATGGGTATGTGGGCCTCACACGGGTAAACGACACGGACGTGTGGAGATTATTGGGCTAGGCTATGTGGTTTACACAGCCATTGCCATTTTTGGGCTTTGTGGGTTACACGGGTGTGTAGGCCCACATGGGCCGTATAATGGACTTTGGGCCCATTTTCATTGATTAATTACTAAAGGTTGCACGGGTTGCCCGAGAAGACTGAGGGCCTATTATTGGGTCAGTAAGTATACTTCGATCCCATACTGATGAAATGACTATTATACCCCTATGAGGTAAAATGACTGATATGCCCTATAATTTGTATGACTGTATTCGAGCATGACATTTTTACGTACACGTACGATATTATGACATGACGTGTTGCATGGGGGTAGGTTTAATATATTTGGAGGAAGTGTACTATACTAGCAGATCTATTGCATATATTATTTAATGTTGCAACTGGTGCTATATTTTAGAGTGTAGGAATGGGTGGGTCTATTTTATCTCCATATGGAGTGTAGGGCTGGAGGAGTGAAGTGTAGAGGATGGATGGGAAGGACTTTGATTGCTTTTCTGTTACTGTTACTATAATAGGCTAAGGCCCACACTGCTACTGATATTGTATCGGGTTAAGGCCCTAACTGTTAATGGACTGTTACTGGAACGAGCTTAAGCCCAAACTGTATTTGTCTATTGTATGACTGATTGTTTGGTTTATAGGGGATTACACACTGAGTTTGTGTAAACTCACTCTTCTGCTTCTCTGCGCAAGTAATCCTTAGGCGAGACGGTGCTACGAGGTACTCGATGGTGGCCACACAACCGCACTTGTTTTCACTTTTAACTTCAATTTTATAAGTAATTTAGGTTGTGGTGTTTTTTATGTAATAAGGCCTTTCTAAAGTTTTACTTTTGATTTGGGTTTTATTTATCTTGGATCATGTTTGCTAGAAGTAGGTCGTGGTTTTTCATAAGACTAAATGCTTTCAAAACACCACGTCTTTGCAACATACTTTCAAAGCTTCCACATGGAAATACTGTTTTTAAAGTGCGATAACAATCTATAATGATTAAACTTTTTGCTAAACCCACATGGTTTTAAACAATGAATTATATAGTACAGATTTTGCCACAGAATGATGTTTTTCAAATTGCACTTCAATGTGGCATTACAGATTCGGCCATAACGTCTAGGCCGGGTTTGGGGTTTTACATTTAATGGTATCAGAGCCAGGTTACAAAACTCGGCTATGGATTTGGTGTAACGCCCCAAACCCGGCCTGGATGTTATGACCGGATCTGATGCGCCACCTTGATGCGTTCAAAACACTTAGTTTGGAAAAGCTGAGTTGGTGTTGTAAAAGACACTTTTAAAAGTAAGTTAAAGTGAATGGAAGCTGCGCACTGTAGGAAACCAGAAAAAGAGGAGGTGAGTCCGTCGGACTGCTTAAGTACCAAGCTCCCTTCGGATCCAATCCTAGACATGCACACCGCCATTGCCACACTCTAACATCTCGTATAATTTTGAGAAAACCATTTGATTATGTCCATCTTAAGAAAGTGATTAAGGTTGAAAAACGTTTGCTTAAAATATTTATTTTCTTGGAAAAACATTTACTTTGCGGAAACTTTGCGCGTCATCGTGATCTTTTATAAAAACGAGTAGTTTTTTTTATAAAACGAACCCTAGTGCTAGCCAGTTTAATAATCCCCAAAATAAAAGTAATTAAAAAGAGCGGCCTTATTACAACTTTAAGCATAATAAAAATAATCCAAAATATATGCTAAACTTATTTAAAATCGGCAATCAATCTTCATGGCCACTCTGAATCCCGCCCAGCTCCAAGTCCACCAACTAAGGCTCACCTGCAAGGATGGAAGAGGAAGGGGTGAGTTTGGGAAAACTCGGTGTATCTGAAACCCATCCAAAGCCCAAATCAGCTCGAGCCCATTGGGCCTAAGCCCCACTCGAGATAACGAAGACACGATGGACCGAAGCCCTTTTCGAATACAAGAGCAAGGCCTTAGCCCTTTTAACAAAACAAGATGGCCCAAAGGCCCGTTCAAGAACATATGTAACAATATCAGTAATGAATGCAAGCCCAACTGGGGAGACTACTCAACCCACCAACCGCTACACAATCCCTGTACCAGCCCTACACTCCATGTGGGGAATATCTCAACCCACCCAGCCCTACACTCCACAGTTGCAGCAACGCTGCTCAATTATCAGTCAGTTGAGGCAAAGCCTCCAGTACGTGGATGAACCACATTTAGTACTTCCTCCATCAATACCCCAATCCCATGCAACAGATATTAATAAATGCATATCATGTAAAATACAGATATTTGCCAACACAGGGAATCGATCCCTTGCCTTCCCAAAGCTCCACACGCCACTTTTCTAGGAGTCTAGTGGCGTCACCCTTGCCACTTAACCAAGGCTCTTTTTGTGATGCAATTTACCCATCACTCCACTTAAGGCCACTTAGCCAGAACCCCTAACTCCTAAGTCTAAAATTCCAAAAATTCAACTGGGTTTTGGCCAACTCATGGGCCTTCTATTAGCCCATTTACCTACTCAAAATACTAATTCCACATCCAAATACAAAATTTTAAAAATCTTTACAAAATATTGAAAATCGCAAATAAACCCGAAAATCAGGATGTTACATTTGGGTTTATTTTAAAACTTAGAATTTCAAAAAAGAACAGTTGCAAATGATTTGAAATGCTTGAAAATGTTTTACTGAAGGTATGGTACACCGAGTCTCTGGCGCTGATTCTGTAAGTCATCTGAAACTACTTTCTATTTAAATTGAAATATTGAGAAAACTGTAGGCAATAGACTGTACTAAAATACACTGTTTAGGGTAACCTAAAACTGTAGTAAGACTGCAATCTGCGAAAACAAAGCTTTGAATTGCTGATAATATTTTCCATAAAATATCCTATAATAAACACTGGAACTGTAAACTGATGCATAAAATTTATAATTTAGATAATACGCAAATCGAAAATGAGAACCAAAGGTACTCAAAGAAAGGGTACAAGAAGCCGCAGGGGGGCCGTGGGGGTGATTGGGCTAAGTCATTGGCATCGGGCCACATGCTTAACAATCCTGGTAAGGCCAATGTGGTCGCTGATGTGTTGAGCCGTAGGGCTATGATTGATCTGAGGGCGATGTTTGCTTATCTCAATTTATTTGATGATGGTAACTTGGCTGAACTCTAAGTTAAACTGATGTAGATCGAACAGATTAAGGGTAAATAGTTGAAAGATTAGTCACCGGGTCCTTGTTTCCAGCAGATTGAGAGTGCTGAAACAGTAGATTTTACACTTAATAGCGAAGGGGTACTATGTTTCCGTGGGAGAGTTTGTGTATCAAAAGATACTGATTTGCGGCAGTCTATACTGCAAGAGGCACATAGTAGCCCTTATGCTATGTATCCTAGTGGAAATAAGATGTACCGAGACCTTCGTAAGTTATATTAATGGCCAGGTCTTAAGCGTGAAGTTATCGACTTTGTGAGTAAATGCCTAACTTGCCAGCAAGTTAAGGCGGAACATCAGTTGCCTTCAGGTTTACATCAGCTAGTCAAGATTCCACTCTGGAAGTGGGAGAGAGTAACTATGGATTTTGTAAGTAGGCTGCCCCTAACGCCTTCTAAAAAGGATTCGTTATGGGTCATCGTGGACCGATTGACAAGATTTTCCCATTTCATATCAGTTCGTATTGATTTTTCGTTGTAGAAGCTAGCTAAGTTGTATGTGGCTGAGATAGTGATACTGCATAAGATACTGGTTTCCATAATTTCTAATAGGGATCCTCGCTTCACGTTTCGATTTTAGAAGAAGCTACATGAAGCACTAGGTACAAGGTTAGACTTCAGTACTGTGTTCCATCCTCAGACAGATGGTCAGTCAGAGAGGGTGATTCAGATACTGGAGGTCATGTTAAGGAGTTGCGTAATAGATTTCCAAGGTAGTTGGGAGGACTACTTGCTACTAGCAAAGTTTGCGTATAATAATAGCTACCAGTCTAGTATACAGATGGCACCTTACGAGGCAGTATATGGTCGTAGGTGTCATACTCCTCTTTGTTGGACTGAGTTAGGTGAGTGTTGTGTTCTGGATCCTGAGTTGGTTTCTGATACCGAGAACAAAGTTAGATTGATTCGGGATCGACTGAAGGCGGCACCAGACAGACAAAAGTCATGTGCGAATTTGAAAAATAAAGAAATTGAATATTCTGTGGGGGACTTCGTCTTTCTCAAGGTCACGCCATGGAAGAAGGTATTGAGGTTTGGATGGAAGGGCAAGTTAAGCCCTAGGGTCATTGGGCCTTACCGCATACTGAAACATGTGGGACCAGTTGCCTATCAACTTGAGTTACCTTCAGAGTTGGACCGAATTCACGATGTATTTCACATCTCCATGCTGAGGCGTTACCGCTCTGATTCCACGCATGTTATTTCGACTGAGGAGATTGAGGTTAGGCCGGATATAACTTTTGAGGAGAAACCAATTTAGATTCTAGAGCGTGATGTAAAAGTGTAAACAAAGAAGTCTGTTCCACTGGTTAAGGTACTTTGGCATAATCGTAGCTCAGAGAAGGCCACGTGGGAATCTGAGGAGACGATACAATAACAATACCCTCATCTATTTTCACCAGGTAAATTTTGAGGCTGAAATTTTCTTTTAGGGGGTAGAGTTGTAACGCCCCCAAATCTAGGTATTTATTTTTTGTTTGTCATGTTGTGTTAATTAATGCTTGCTTCAGTGGTTAAGTGTCCTGAGAAGTGTCTGGGAAGTCCTGAGTTCGAGCTTTGACATGTGTAAAATTTTATTTTACTTGAATAAACTCTGTCTTTAGTCAGTAGGCTGCTTAAATAAATATGGGTAAAACATGACATAAAAAGCATGTTGGTCCAGGGGATAGTGTCGTGTTGCTACTATTAAGGGTCTTGAGTTGGAGTCGTGCTGTGCTCAATGAGTGTTTTATTTTGCTCCTCTTGCCGTGTGAGAGGTGGAAGTTGACAAAATACTGCAGGTTGAGGAGAGTTTGAATTCGGTGGTTGAGGAGATAATGGTGGAGTGATATTAGGAGGATTTTGTGGGATTTGAAAGTGAAGGAGTTGTAACCGATTAGGGCTTTGGCCATGAAAGAATTCGGCTATGCGTTGGTAATTGGTCACTTCATTTCTGGTTTTGCTAAATTGTGGTTCTGCTCACTCTTTGTTTCCAAAGTCGAATTGTGCTAGGAAGTTTTTGGTATCTATTGCTTTTTGGCTAGTGTTTTCGAGTACTTTCACTTTGGAGATTATCTCGGTTTTTTGTTCTTCTCCCTCTACTCTTTGACAATCTTTTTCCCTTGATACCTTTTGTTGCTGAATACCCTCATTTCTTCTCTCTCTGACCCTTACGGTTTTTAGCCTTAGTCTTGACCGATTCTCTTATTCTTCTCCTGGCTTAATTGATTACCTCTTTGATTGATTACATTTTACTTTCCTCTGTTCTTATCTGGATACTTTGGCCGAATTTTATATCTCTCTATTTTAGTTTCTGTTTTTGCAAGTATTCTCTGGTAAATCGGTAAGCACTCGACTCCTTGTTTTCTCTCAACTTTTATCAAGTCTTCCCTCTCTTGCATTGTTTAAGCCGATTACTCTTCTTTTGTTATTGCCGAATCTCATCCCCATTTTTCTTGTGTGGTGTTCGTTGGTTCCTAGTTCTCTAGGACTGTAAGAGTTGCAAGCGATACTAAAGCAATCGAAACCTTTCTTTCATCGCTCAATCGAAGGTAACCCTATTTGTAGTTATTGTGTTCAACTGGGGTTGGTTGGCTTGAATCTTTTGGTATGGCTCAATGCTACTTCCCCTATTCTGGGTTTTATGTTTTAATTAGTATAGGTTGATCCGAATCGTAGGTTTTTGCAATCGTACTAATGGATTTCGCTGGAGACGCAAATATTCGACAAGAAACGTTTGGTCAATATTAGTCAAGAGTCTTAGAGGACTAAGGCACTTTTGTTCAATCAAAGGCAAGTATTATGGTAAGTTGGAATCGTATTAAGGGAGGTATTAACCCCTTTTGTCAATCGACTAATAGAGTACCTTGATTGAATGTAGGTTTGGTGCTCGTGGGCTATTCGCGCGTTTTCGTATACAGGTGGGTAATCACACTGCTATAACCATAAATCGGCAAAAGCCAAAAAACATGACTAGTGTCGCTACACGAGCGTGCGCTCGCTCGTGTGGTGAATCGAAAGTACAAAACGTGGGCATTCGACCGTAGAGGCCACCATAAGCGATTTCATGGGCTTAGGCCGTTTTAGGCCATGTTGGGTCGAAATGGGCCGTGTGGGCACCATGGGCATGTGGGCCCCACACAAGTAGACCACACAGATGTGTGGAGATTATTGGGCCAGGTTGTGTGGTTTACACGGCCATGGTTATTTTTTAGCTTTGTGGGCCACACTGGCGTGTGGGCCCAATGGGTCATATTATGGGTTTTGGGCCCATTTTCATTGATTGACTGCTAAAGGTTGCACGGGTCGCCTGAGACGACTGTGGACCTACTTTTGGGTCTGTATGTATACTTAGATCCCATACTGATGAAATGACTATTATACCCTTATGAGGTACAATGACTAATACGCCCTATGATTTGTATGACTGTATTCGAGCATTACATTTTTGCATACACATATGATATTATGACATGACATGTTCCATGGGGATGGGTTTATATATTTAGAGGAAGTGTACTATACTGGCAGCTCTGCTGCATATACTATTTAGTCCCGCAACCGGTGCTATATTTTGGAGTGTAGGGATGGGTGGGTCGATTTTATCCTCACATGGAGTGTAAGGCTGGATGGAGTGGAATGTAGAGGATGGATGGGTAGGACTTCTGATTACATTTCATATCATATCTTGTAATAGGCTAAGGCCCACACTGCCATCGACATCAGACGAGCTAAGGTCCTAATCACATCGGATCACATCAAGCAAAGCTTAAGCCTGCAGATGATTTGCCTATTGTATGATTGATTGTTTGGTTAATAGGGGATGACACACTGAGTTTGTGTAAACTCACTCTTCTGCTTCTCTGTGCAGGTAATCCTTAGGCGGGACGGTGCTGCGAGGGACTCAATGGTGGCCACAAAACCGCACTTGTTTTCATTTTTAACATCAATTTTATAAGTTATTTAGTTGGGGTATTTGTTATGTAATAAGGACTTTTTAAAGTTTTACATTTTATTTGGGTTTTATTTATCTTGGATCATGTCTGTTAGAAGTAGGTAGCGGTTTTTTATAAGATTAAATGCTTTCAAAACATCATGCCTTTGCAACATACTTGCTTTCAAAACACCACGCCTTTGAAACATACTTTCAAAGCTTCCGCAAGCAAACATTGTTTTTAAAGTGCAATAACAATCTATAATGATTAAACTTTTTGCTAAACCCACTTGAGTTTTTAACAACGAATTATATAGTACGGATTTTGCAACAGAACGATGTTTTACAAATCACACTTCAATGTGGCATAACAGATTCGACCATAACATCTAGGTTGGGTTTGGGGTGTTACAACCTTAATCAAAGACAATAATGGCCGAACCTAGCTTGCTTTTTTTCTTTCTTATTCTTTTCTAATTTAGGTAAAAATAATGGACAAATGCATGGCCACTTTAACTTATTTTTTATTATAATA
Source organism: Gossypium arboreum (assembly GCF_025698485.1). Classification (NCBI taxonomy): domain Eukaryota; kingdom Viridiplantae; phylum Streptophyta; class Magnoliopsida; order Malvales; family Malvaceae; genus Gossypium; species Gossypium arboreum. Next base: position 98,740,678 of record NC_069082.1, read on the forward strand.
TATATTATTCATAATTTACCTTTTTAACCTTTATAAATTAATATGAAAACTTTATAATCAATGTCCATAACCGCCCATGCTTATGTTCAATGGCTAAATTACAACATAAGGCCCCACATAATAAAAGCCATAGCAATATAGCACTTTAGCAATTCACAAGTCACTTTTGCATTTTACGCGATTAAGTCTTTTTTCACAAATCTGCACTCAAACGATAAAATTTTCATACAAAAATTTTACACATATCAATTCACATACTTTAAACATGGAATATAATATTAAAGTATTTTTTGACTCAGATTCGTGGTCCCAAAACCACTGTTCCGACTAGGGTCTAAATGGAGCTGTTACAACTCTCCCCCCTTAGGGATTTTTGTCCCAGAAAATCTTACCATAAAGTAAATTAAGGATTTGCTTTCATACACTACATTGCAAATTCACATATAGCTTCAAATTTCATATCTCTTTACTCTCACAATTAAGATTCTGATCTATTTTTCACTATACATCATATTAAACTGAATCTGCTTCTAATTGTATTGAGTTACCTTCATTTTCTGCTTTATTTCGTTGATGATATTAATCTCATAAATCATTTACTCACAAAACTCGATCTTGAGAAATGGAGTTAGGTAACTGCCACAAATGATACCTCATACAATGTCACTTTTATACTCACCTGAGAGTTTATCAAACATCAACAATCTTTCTTAGTTGCTTTGAAACTCTAAAACAAAATGATGAATAAATATTTGGAGAATTTTCAAAATAACCTTGTACTCACAGCTTACCGTAATTTCTCCCAGAATTACCATATGAATTTTAGATTTTAATCTGAAACAATGTAACACCCTAAGCCTGGCCTAGACGTTATGGCCGAATCTGGCGTGTCACATCGAAGTGTTTTTAAAAAAAAAAATTGATATTTATTGTAAATGTAACACTCCAAACTCAGCCCGGACGTTCTGGCCAAATTCGGTGCATCACATTGAAGTGTTTTAGCGAAAACCGTGTTTTGATTGAAAACCCTTCCTAAAATAAAAAAAAAACCTTAACTATCTTTAAAAAAAAACTACTTTCAATCATTTGTTTAAAATATGTGTTCTTATGAAAATATGTCACTTTAAAAATTTAGTTGCGGAAACATAGAAAGACATACTATAGTTTAAGAAACCATGTTTAACTTCTTATAATTACATCGTATAAAAATAATAATCCAAATAATAATAAAATGGAAGCCCTATTACAATCTGATTTGAAAAGTACTTAATAACATAAAAACTTATGTGCTTTAAAAAGAAAAACAAGTCCGAATTATCTTGCTAACTGGCCACCCAGAGTCCCTCCAAACATCGAACCTTCTACTAATCATCACTTGAAAATAAAAAAAAAGAGGGGGGTGAGTTTTCGCAAACTCAGTGTGTACAACCTCGACAAGTAACAAACATTCAAGAAACACCATACATCAAACGTGCAATGCAATCCAATCCCAATAATCCATCCGCTACACACTAGCTCTGTCTCCTGTCACATCATGTGGGGATATAAATATCAACCCACCCAACTGACACATCAATGGTAGCCCGATTGCGGAACTACCTTCATTCACATATTGGGCTTAAAAGCCGTCGGTGGATCCACGATTGCCAAGCAACCATGCGATCCTTATATACTTCCTCCGTTCCATAATTCCCAACCCATATGAAACCTAAGCAGAATATCGTATGTATGCAGAAGATATGCATGTCACATCCATAAAACTTACATTCAACACCTAGGGGTATTTTGGTCATTTTCGCCCTTAGGGGCATCTCGGTAATTTTCCCTTCATTACGATTTTCACTTAACTTGGCCTGTTAACAAATCCTGTGAGCTAAGATGAAAAAATACTATGCACCAGGTAGGATTCCAGAGAAGAAGAGGTGAGTCCTTAAGACCGCTTAAGTACCAAGCTCTCCTAGATCCAATCCCAAACATGCATATGTCCGTTGCCACACCTTAACCCTATGAATTGTCCACGGTCGCAATATATTAATTAAATTTTATGTAGTTATCATATACTAGGCCCAAAACCCCTACATACATGCATATGACCCACTTGGCCCAATCTCATTCATATGGCCCATCAGGCCCAATTCACATTCATTCAGCCCATTAAGCCCAATTCATATTCATATGTCCCATTAGGCCCAAATCACCTTATATGGCCCGCTAGGCCTAAATCACCTTGTATTCACGCTCACACACAAATTTTCTATCGCATAGCATCAATTATCAAATTTTGCCTATTATGGGCCCAACAGCCCATCGGGCCCATTAAGCCTATTCTGGCCTGGTTGACCAGATTATAGCCCAAGTCCATGGAATCGCCCATGGGCCTCAGACAACCTATCAGTTTCCTCCTCACGAGTGTTCGCGCACTCGCAAAACTACCATAGCCAAGCTTTTGACTTTCCGGTATTTCGGCTTTTGCCGATCTACTTGTGTGTGTAGTGTATGTACACACATGGTAAGCAAGCGTGCTGTGATTCCCTTAGTCACCAACCTACAAATGATATCACCCTTCAATTAATCGCGTGCTTAATACATATCTTTACTAAAACCGTAACCTCACCTTAACATTACCTCCCGCGATAAGTATAACAGCCCCTTCTTAAATCACTAACCACGATCAACTCCTAGATCTACACCAATCTTAACTATTTAAACCAGAATAATAGGTGACTCATATCCAACACAAGTCCCCTTACCTTAACTATGAACATTCGGCCACCTTAGCCAATGGGAGAGGAATACTTACCAAAATCGCAAACACCTAAAGAGCAATTTCGGCAGAGAGATAAGATTCGAGATCCGATACTAATTCCCTACCACAGTTGATTAGAAAGAGTGACGAAAGAACAACGTAATAGATTCTTAGCAAAACCGGTTGGAAGAGAAAACACTTACACTAGATTCGGTCAAAGAATATTCGGCCCTTGGAAGATTCAGCTTTTCAGCTTCCAAACTTAGTATGGTGAATAAGGTTTATTTGGTACAGATTAAAGAAGAAATCGACTAAGTGAAACAAATAAAATTGTGTAGAGAAAGAATAGAAATCGGCACAGAGAAAAGAGAGTAAAACAAAAGGGTTTTCAGCTTTTAGGAAAAAGGGTTTCTGGTAACAAGGTAAAGGAAATTCGGCACTAGCTTGGCAACCCTGCATTTGGCAGTTATTTATAGCCCCCATAGCCGAATTGCCTAGCCTTCAATTCCTCATTCGGCTCCATCACTTCCCCCTTCTCATCTTCTCATTTTTCACCTTGATAACTCCTTGATCCTTTCCTTAATTTTCCGCCCTAAACACTCCCCTTAGAGTCCATCTTCACGCCACTTCCAACCTTCTAGAAGGCCAAAATTAAACTTCTAAAAACACTAAGCTAGGATTTAAACCTAGGATCTCCTTGCTAGCTACTAACGCCACCACCCTACACTCTAAGTGGCGTCACTTAGCCACTCCTCCACAAGGCTTTTTGATGCCATTTTCCCCTATTTTTATTTAAAAGCCCAACTACTCACAACCCTGGTTCTTTTAGTAATTAAATTAAAATTCCTCCACCATAAAACTTGAACCCAGAACTTCTCCAACACACCTAGACACTCCAAATTCATTGAACCCTTAAAGCCAACATATCTTTGTCATTTTCTTGCTCACTTAAAAATTTTATGAGACCTAAACCCCAAAGCCCAATTCCTCTAGGCCCAAAATTTTGTGCGTTACAGTAAACATCTATTACTGAGTTTAAATCCTTTTATTATTATTTAACAAAATTTATCGTCAAAACGATCAACTTATTAACTAACGGTGTTATATCAAATTGATTTAAAAATGCAGAAGCTTTTTAAGTCGATGAAGTTTAAAATGCGTGTTTTCAAAAATAGTAATTGTTTTAAAAACTCCTCTTTACCTTGACGCAGTTTAAAAATGTATAATCTAAAGCCCAATTGAAACTTAAACCCACAATTGGCCGTATTACATAATCAGAAACCCAATATGAAATTTAAAATAGATAAAGTTAAGTTAAAGATCAACAGCAATCGTGTGGCTACCTCCTCGCAGCTCCAAATCGTCTACGGTTGGAGATTACCTGCGTAGTTAAAAGAAAGGGTGAGTTTATGAAAACTCAGTGTGTAATCCCTTATCACGACGAAAATAGAGCATGCAAGAATAGCCTCTGGCCGAGCCCTATTCAAGATCAAGATCTGACTGGGCCTTAGCCCCATATAGTAACAGTGCGGGCCTAAGCCCAACACGGTATCAGTACAGTGCAGATATGCAACCCATCCTAATCCAACCAACACACCACCCGTACCAACCAATACACAATGTGGGGAATAAATCGACCCACCTAACCAACACACCAATATCGCAGTGAAGCTGCTAACAGTAATGCCGCAAAACTGCTAATAAAAGTAAACGTGGTGTAGCCACTAATATCAGAATGCGTGGCAAAGCCACCAGAACAGTAAAAACGTGGAAAAGCCACTAGTACAGTACTTCCTCCAAAACAAAATCCCAACCCCAATACAGAATGTCATGTCATAAATATTACGTGTATGCAAAGTCATACTCAGCACAATCATATAAGTAAATCATAAGCACATCAATCATACGAGACATAAGGGCATAATCGTCATATTACCATACAAGGGTATTACGGTCATTTTGCTCTATAGAGGTATTTCGATAATTTTATATTACAAGGGTATTTCGGTCATTTTACCCTATAGGGGCATTACGATCATCTTACAAACTAGGGGTATTTCGGTAATTTTGCAAACTGGGGGCACTTTGGTAATTTTTCATATCAGGGGTATTTATGACCCATCATATGGTCCACCGTCGCCTCGAGCGACTTAAGTAACCTAAATAGACATAACGGTGCAAATGGGCCTAAAGCCCATACTCGACTGAAGCGGGGCCCACACGCTCGTGTAGCCCATTTTGCCCAAACTTAGATACGGTTATGTGTATACAATAGCCCAATTCATTAATAGTCACATACTGCAGATTTTATCTGTGTGGGGCCTATGAGCCCATTGGGCCCACATGGCCCATCAAGGCCCAAAAACAACCTAAGTTATGTGCGTAACATGACAAGTCTACCTACTTCCCGCTTATCAGCGAAATTTACCCACGCAGGCCCATGGGCCCGTTGTGCCCATACGGCTAATTTATCCTAAAACTAGGCACGGCGGTACGAACAACGTAGCCCAATCCAAACTTACCACTTAACATACATTTTATCCGTGTGGGCCCACAAGCCCATTGGGCCTAACGTGGCCCAGAACAGCCTATGCCATGAACGCGACATGACAAGCCCAACCATATTCCACCCAGCAACTGATTTGACACCAGCGGGCCGACAGGCCCATTGGGCCCTTTTTGGTCTATTTTGTACCCCAAGTGGCCCACTACGGCTTAAGCTCACGAATTTGCTCATGGTGGCCTTCCTCATCGTACGTCCACGTTCCGTGAGCTCGGTTCACCACACGCGCGATCGCACGCTCATGTGGCATCATCCGCCATATTTCTGACTTTTCGGTATTTTGCCGATCTACAGTCATAGCAAAGTAGTCATCACGCGTAATTTTGGCTTTTTAGCCGTTTATCAAAACAAGGCATATGATTACACACCTTCTTGCGAAAACTAGGCAAAATTCACGCTCTTCGAACCTAAAGTCAAATAAGATACACATATTAGTTTTACAACCAATAGGGTTAATGATTAGCTTTACCCCCAAATCAACAACCCTTGCTCACCTTGGTTGAGAAAATACCGCTACTCCTCTATGATAGTTGGCTAGAACCGATCACCATTCCTCGTTGACTAACTGTGACAAAAGAGTCAACTATCAGTTAGGACTACCTACCCCAAGGGTTGATGTGCATGAATCCGAAAGGCACAACCCCTAGATTAGAGAACAAATATTCGGCCACCACATAACACAACCACATTTATCTCCAGTTAAACCAAATAATTGAGAACAGGATTACCTTAGATGAAATCACAAAGAGGTTCCAAAAGCTTTAGCACTTCTGATAAACCCCTAGAGACACCTAGGACCCAGCGAACCAATAACACATAGAGGGTCAAAGGTTGCAATCTGAACCCAAAAGAAGAAGAAGCATTCGGCTTTAAAGAAAGAAAAGGAAAGGAAAGCAACTTGAAAGTACAGAAAGAATGACAAAATTCACCGAATGGCTACCACCACCACCATCGAAACTTAAACAAAGGGAGAGAAAGAACGAATTGTAACACCCCGAACCCGAGACCATCGCCGGTGTCGGACACGAGGGGTTAGCAAGCCAAGTTCACTTGTTTTGCCCATCCATTGGACATTTCCAGTCAGGCTGGAAAAACTGCGTCACTGTCGCCTTAAAAATCATATCTCGAGTTTCAAAACTCGGAAACTGGTTTCGTAAATTTTCCCTGAATTTAGACTCATATGTCCATCCATGGATTTATTTCTAGAATTTTTGGTCAGGCAAATTGGTACAGTTTATTAGTTAAAGTCACCCATGTTACAGGGATCGACTGCTCTGACCTTCGCGCCGTATAACTTGAATATCTCTCTGTACAGGGCTTTAATGCTGGTGCCGTTTGTTTCTAATGAAACTAGACTCAAAATGGAATCTGTACATATAAGGTATGTCTCCTAATTCTTTCTGGATAATTTATAGTAAATTTTAAAGTTGCAACAGGGAACCCAGAAACCGTTCTGGCCCTGTCTCACAATAGCTTTAATATCTCTTAACATGTAACTCCTATGACCATTTCGTTTCTTCCATATGAAAATAGACTCATCAATGTTCATTTACATAGCTGATTCACTATTTAATACCATTCCTACAAATTTTGGTGATTTTTCACATTCACGTTACTGCAGCTGGCAGCATCTGTTTTTAAGGTAGGTCTTACCTATTTTGTAGTCTCCATGAACCAACTAGTCTTGCCTTACATAGGTCCACATATGATCATTTTAACCATGCCAATGGCTGATCATGTGACCAACATTCCCATTTCCAATTCATAGTCACATCATGACACCATATATATATATACAAACCGCAAATAGTTTAAGTTGATACTTTACTATTACGAGCCATTTTCGCATGGCCGTATACATATACATCATAACATATTTAAACCAACAAGGGTAGTCCTATACATGCCATTTCAAGTTCAACCAAGAATTTATACCAAAATGGGGGCTTGATAGTGTGGATGACTTCGACTTCAACGATCCCAAATCCGATTGCTTGAGCGAAATCTAGAAAACCGAGAGCCAAAGCAATGAGTAAGCATTTTATGCTTAGTAAGTCTCAAGGAATATAATCAACTCTAATTACAGCAATACATTCACATAGTTAAATGCATCATTTCATTAATGCACATTCACATAATCATACTTACTTCACCATCCCAACTCTTATGTTCATACACAAATAACGGCTTCATTAAGGCCGATAACTCGTTCCATCATAGGAGCGGATATTCACACGCTCTTACTCCTAGCGCAAAGCACACACCGCACTTACCTTGTCATTGGGAAATTTCACAAGTGCATTAGCTGAAATTTTCCAGCAAGCTTATAATTTTCAAATCACATACCTTCGGAGTTTAACCGGATGTCGCTACTCGATCAATCGCCGGGACATAGCCCGGTTATGGTAACCCGCACCAAGGCCTCACGGACTTAACCCGGATATCATGATTTGCACAAATGCCTTCGGTCTTAGCCGGATAGAATGACTTCATACGAATGCCTTGGTCTTAGCCCGGATATAGCCACTAGCACAATTGCCTTCGGTCTTAACCGGATATAATTTCCAGCATAATTGTCTTCGGGCTTAGCCCGGATATCATTCAATTTCTCATGTACACATACATCAATAAACATTGGACATACATATTTCATTTTCGTTACTAAGGCTCATACGCAAATATAATCACAAGCATATTCGCCTTCGGGACTTAGCCCGGGTAGAATTCAAATACTCATACACACATAATCAATAATCATACACATTCATATTTCATCTCACATAATTCAAGTAAGGTCACTTCTTGAGGACTTACCTCGGATGTTGTCGAACGGCTTTTTCGGCTATTCGATCACCTTTTCCTTCCCCTTGTCCAATTGTGGCCCTCTTAGCTCTTGAGCTAATTCAAACAAATTCAATTTATTAAAACCTCATTGTGCTTGCTTATGGCCGAATATGACAAGGATTTTAAATGGTCATATGGCCACTCTTTAGCTTGAATACACAATGGTCATGCACATTTTATACTACATCAAGCAATTCAATACAATTTATTTGAGCATCAAGGAAATGCTAAGGCCTTCAATAGGCTACCCAAGGCCGAATATTCATGTACATGTTGAGGTCAATTTTGCACTTAATACCTCACAAAAACAGCATGCAATTTACTAATTAATGCTTTGCACATTGTGGCCCAAAACTTATAATATAGCATCAAGCACTCATATGTGTGCTAGGCCGAATGTGCTTACAATTTCACAATTATTCTTCAACATCTTCTTCTTTAAACAAACTTATTCATCACTTCCTTCATAACCAAAACATCATGTGCAAACATATATATACATATATGAGCATGGCCGAATTTCAAGGTGTCCATAGCCATCCAAAACACAAATTTTAACTAACATGCAAGAAGCATGAACCATGCTCATGAATGCATCATGGCCGAATATGACAATCATGCTCCTTTTCAACTTCAATCATGATAAAACAAAAAGAAAGCTCAAAATCTTACTCAAGAGTAGACAATCCATCATTGCATGCATCATCATCAAGCTTCACACTTAGCATGCAATGGCTTTATCACCATAACAACTTTGGCCAAATACCATTTCCATGGCTTAACAAAGATTTGAGCCATGGCTAACATGCACATCAAGTTAGCAACCAAAACATGCATGAAACTCCTAACACAACCTCATACATACCTTAATCTTGATGCAAACTTAGCCAAATCTCCTTCTAGATCTCTTCCAAACCAAGCATGAAGCAAAAATCCTCCTTCTTCCTTAGTTTTGGCTCAAAGAAAGGATGAACAAAATTTTTTCTTTCCTTCTCTACAACTCACGGCAATGGGGGATTACCACACTCACACACATTTTTTTTTCATTTTTTATCACCCATACACCTTTGTTTATTATTTCACCCTAATGCACCAACAAAACATGTTTCATGACATGTTTAGCCCATCCTCCTTGTCATGGCCGGCCACCACCTATAAAAGGGGAATTTGACATGCAAGTCCATTATTTTGCATGCATGCTTTACTTAGTCATCACACATTTCCTATCATACTTTCAAAGTTCATTACTAAGTCCTTTCTTGTGGAATTCACCCTTATAACACTAAATCAATCATCATAAAATGTCATACATGAGCACACACATATTATAGGCATCAAAATAAATTTTTAATTATTTTTATGCCTCGGTTTTATGGTCCCGAGACCACCTTCCGACTAGGGTCAATTTTGGGCTGTCACACGAAAAGTGTAGTTAGCTAGAATATAAGAGAAGAGGGACAAAGGTTCGGCCAAAAGAAGAATTAAGATTGAGAGGAGAAAAAGGCAATATTCGACTTTGAGAAAGGGAGTAGAGAAAATACCTAAAAGCAATTGGGTCACCAAGATAGAGCACGAAAATGCACAAGAAGAAAACAAGCAAATTCGGCACTTAGGAAAACTGAAACTAGGTGTCACTCCCAAAACTCAAAATTTGGCACAAAGAAAGAATACTCTAAAAGTTCCCAAAATGCCGAAATGCCTACCAAAGAGACCCCTAGCTGAATTTGCATACACAAGCTTCCCCAATCGGCTACAACTTCCCAAGCTTTGAATTCCTTGATTTACTCCTCCAAATTCTCCTCCATAATCCCATCCTCAACTTACTCCCACCTCACATTCAAATTCCATGACCAAATCAACCTTCCATCACATAGAATTCTACTTTAATTCAACCACTTGCGACCCACAAGTGCAAAATAAATACTTATCAATATACCATGCCAATGCTTGAACCCTGGACCTCCTTGCCATCCTTTTGACGCCATCTTACCACTATACTACAAGGCTCTTTGTGTCACCATGTATCCTCAATTAACTAAAAGGTTTACAGGCCAAAATCTAGGTTCCTTTAAAAGAAAACTAAAATAGATTACAGGAGCCAAGACTTGAACCTAGGCTCCCTTAAAACCTTAATGACGCCCCAACCACTAGACCACATGCTTCCTTGTGTCATTTATTTAACATGACAATTTAAAAGGCCTTCATCCCAACATCCAAGGTTTTATTCACTTAAAACAAAATTTTTGCTAAAGCCCAGGTTTGAAGCCATGATTTTTCCAACACTTCTCAGGGCCATTAACCACTAAAGCAGACATTTAATTGTGTCATTTCCTTTCACAATTAAATACTTATATACCACCTCCTTACGGACCCACACTGAAGTCCCAATACTTCTAGGCCCAAATTCGGGACATTACAAACAATGATGACTGGCACCATGTGGAAACTGAAAGTCTCTGAAACGAATAACTCAATTAATTTATCAAAAGAGAAATCTATGCGTACAGAAAGACTTATTCAGACAGTTAAAAATAATTCAAATAACATCTATCTATTCCAATGATAAGAGATAATCTTGATGCAAAATTTATCAAAATTCTATTTCACCATTACTCAGATATCAAAACATGCTGAAATAGTCCTGAAGACGCTTAAAATTTGACTTTAGCTTGCTGATAGCTCAGACATTTAATGTGAGGTCAGAAATATTACGTTTTATACTTATTTATCAATGCCACTTTCTCAGATTATCTTTCATCTTGTTACTCCTGTATGAACAGTCTAACTGACACTGTGAGCCTCTTACAACAATGGTTATACAATCTTAGAGCTTCTTGGCATACACACTCTATTTCAAAGCAACAAGCAATCATCAATTCCATATCTAAAGTTTTGAATCAGAAATCAATTTATGCTGAAACCCTTTTTAACTTATAATTTGATAAAATATTTCTAAATTTCACGAATTCACTTAGTAAGCATCAATTTAACTTCTAATCCAGCTAACATATAATCATCCTTTGATAAGATCAATCACATATTCATCGCTCGTAATGCACACAAAATTTTCTTATTCAGATCATTCGAAACTATAATCATTTCCCTTGGGTAATAATATTTACTTATAGAATCAAAAGTTGTTCGACAATTCGAGCTAGCTGTGCAGTGCCAAGTTCGGATCTTGCTCTACAATGTCAAATATTTTAAACTCTTGTAATCATCAAATATGTCACATAACTCTTTTCATGCAGCTTTAACTGTAGGAAATCACACAATATCTCTATACACTCTATTATTAGAACACACTTCAAACCGCTCATTGATGCATATTGAAGATCATAAACTTTTTCTTCAAATTAGACTAAACCAGCAATGATGTTTCAGTTGAAAATATCTCCTTGCAAAAAGGAAAACTTCAACAATTGAACTAACTTTAATTTACTATAGCATTTCTTAGATAGAATTGTTCTGATAGATATAATTCTGTATCAAGTCTTCCTCCAGACTATCCTTCAATTTACACATGTGCGTTCAAATTTTATTTCTAATCTGGTGGATAGATTCAAACACATATAACCCAATTAGCTTTTCAGTCAAATAATTTCAGATCAGATTAAACTACTGAATCAGTCTTTTTGAAGAAATCTTTTCCTCTCGTTAAAAAGGATAACCAGACCTATCATTATGCAGATGCCACAAGTATCAATTAGAAATCATAATGTCATAATAAAACTGACGTCTTACCCGTAATAATAGATAATATCCCAGCTGTTAAAAAAGAATTTGAACCCAGAATAAAATCAAATATGATTTGAACAATACCCAATGCAGAAGCACAACTTTTATAACTCTGATAACGGTACTATAGTACTTCCCAAATTTCAGAACAGAAATTACAATTATAACAGATAAAGCCGTTCCTATCACATAATTATCTATTATAGTTAATCACATAAAATCTTAAGAAAACCAGAATAGTGAAATTTTCAACATCTGAAGCTACACAGAATATCGAAAAATTACAACCCATATAAAGAATGATATCAACTCCGATGATATCCCAGAAAATGTCCAGAAAGAACAAAATTACTCATAATTACTGGAATCCATAGTAACAGAAGCAATATAATCTTCACATATTTTCAACAGAACAATAGCCAGTAGAAACAAAGTATTATCATCATACAGATTTTATCATCGAGTTTTATATCTACACAAGGGAATAAATACTAGAGAAAGACATAGCAATGTCGAACATAACCCAAACAGACCAACGATGCTTTCGTCTATTAGTATGTTTAACTAATGTTCTCATACGATAATAATTCCTTCTGAAACTAAACAATTGCATATACTTTTGATGATAAATGTACACTTAAAATGCCCAGAAGAAGTCATAGTAACTGCCTGACTATAATCACTGTACTCAGCCATCAATACAATTCAATCATCATTCAACTGTCTAATTCTGTCATCATTAAGTCCATATTATCCAATCAATAACAGAAATCAATTCAAGAGAACTTTTAGTTAATACATTTCTTTAAATATAATACCTGAATACTTTTATTTCATCGAATTCAACTTCTTCGTTAATAGTGACCTTGCATAATTTGAATAGTCTTCAGAACTTTTCAATATCTTCTTTAGTACTATCTTCATTTGTTGGTTCATTCACTTCTCTGACCACATTATTAATCTTCTGAACACGGACTTCTGTAATTCCACACTTGTAGGCTTATTCAGCCAAAATCTTACAGATTTCATTGTAACATTTTACGGATAAGGGGGGTGAGGGTAGTAAAGCCTCAAATTTAACTCTCTCATACATGCACTTAACACATACAATCACAAATAGCCAGTTCATTTCTAATTTCACATTTTTAAATCATTTAATAAATTTTTCTTTTAATCACTTTTGTTCTTAACACATTGTTTATATAGCAACTTAAATTACTAATTCATAATCAAAGCATTTCAGATAGCAATCACAAGTTAAATATCATATCTCATATGCTCATATAATTATAACATTTATCAATAACAAAATGTCATACTCTTTGATCCATACCTTTATGAGTTGCAACTCATAATCAACACATTTCCATTCAAACATTTAAGCACACATTCCGTATTATCAGAATTAGCTTGGTTGGAAAACTTATCTGGCTCATCAAAACAAATTTCGTCAGAGTCGGGAAATATCACACTATCATAGGTTAAATGTGGCATGTATAACTAGACTCACATATGCTATGGTAATCCTAGAATCGACTAAACCATAGCTCTGATACCAACCAAATGTAACACCCCTAACCCGTATCCATCACCGGACTAAGGTTAAGAGGCATTACTGGACATATCGGAACATTTTACAATCATTTCACAATCAAAAGTCATTCATCATCATATGATAGTTAAACATCAACATTAAGTCCCTTTCTTAGGTCAATGAGACCATAAATATGCATTAGGAAGAGGTCAGGACTAAACTGAATACATACAATATTTTTTTGAAACTTAACAATTTTTCTAAGTTACAAAGGTCACACGCCTATGTGAGCAGAACGTGTGCCTCACACGACATTAGACACGCCGGTGTGTCTAGCCCGTGGTCGAAACTAACTTGGCCACATGGCCGGCACACACGTATTGGTGTACGACTGTGTGGTTTACCGAGGCTCATTTCGAAATGGCCCTCGAGTAACATGGCAAAAACAAACGCCCGTGTGGGCAAAAATAGGCCATTTACAAGGCTAATATGCCACCTATTTGGGTCCTCCTTACAATTCCAAAATCAAGCATCATATATGCAATATTTTCAGCCAAATTCAACTCCAAACATGTATCAATCAATCCATAATATCATCAAACAATTTCATGCTCATTCTTTATATCAAAGCATATTAAAATCACATACTAAACATTACCAAATTCCCAATCATGAACATACCAAAATGACCATTTCACTTGGTCATATACATATATATATCTCTAAATATATCACACTATTTGCCTTTTCAAACCATGTTCAAATAACTAATGCATCATCAATGTTATACTCATCAATTTACCTATAGGAATGTGAACCATAAGTCAAAAATACATACCATATTTCACCTCAATGCTCAAGATAAATCATATAACCAGTTACACCATACATATGACCCATGAATCATACTTCCCAAAATGAGCTCAATACATAAACCAAATATACACAATATTAGCATCATGATTAAGAAATTTTCACATAGCTATATAAATACACAAATCAAAATAAACCACCTCAAAACATGCCACATTACCAAAACTCAAAGCTTTTATTTACCAAAGTGATAACCGGATAGTGTGATGACGTCTCCTATGACTTCCAACCCGAGCAAGTCCCTGAAACTTTATAGACATAGGAAAAACACACAAAGTAAGCTTTGAAAGCTTAGTAGTCCATAATCAAATAAATCATTTAAATAATATTTATAAACCAATATCAATTTAACAAATCTTAATCATATAAATCAATGTTGCATATATTCATTACATCGACAACCAAATCATAGTCATTTGTTACAAATCATACATAAAATTATATCAACTTCTTTATAAACACTTCCAAACTCAAACATCCATAATTCCTTCATTCACATAAACCAAATTTGCATATATGAACCATATAGCCAACTCAACTATTTTAATTTCATTATTGTTGAGACCATTTTTAAATCGAGTTTTGGAAAATTGGAATCGACTTTAAGAAAAACGAAAACGGGAGTCGCTACCAATCTTTTTAGGTGTGATTGGATCACCTTTAAAACATTTTGTTTTAAAATCATTAGTTTTGGTCTACAAAATAAAAGAACGGGTCTGGGAGTCGGTTACGTACGAGGAAGGATTAGCACCCTCGTAACGCCCAAAAATTGGTACCTAATTGATTATCAAAATGTCTTTAATGTCGGAAATTTAAAAATTTTGAAATGCAATCCTCTTTTAATATTTTTGACTTTTGAAAATTAGGGTTTACTTGTATCAAATAAATCAAAATATTATATCCAATAAGTTAGGCCACAATATTTTTAAGATATTTGACACTAAGTAAGCCCTTTTTTGAAATCCCCATCTTGAAACGACAAAACGCCACATCCAGTAAGTTAGGACACAACGCTTTGAAATTCCAAAACAGTTGCTCGTATTTTGAAAATTTTTTTAAAAACTTAGAAGGGTACTTGACTATTCGAACTCAACGTGAAAAGTCGCAACCCAGAAAGTTAGGGCACTACTTTTCTCGAAGCTTCCAAACACCAAGCATTGCCTTTTTATTTTTTAAAACTTCGGAATCTTGTTTTTTAATTAATGCATGAGGAATCACATTATCATTATGGAATAGAATATTGCAACAATAAGTGAATAAAACATGCATTTAAATAACACAATGGCAATAATACAAAGATCATAGACTAGATACATGCATGCTTAAAATTACATAACATCATATATACAAAGAGATACATAGCATAAATTGAAGATGAATAAGCAAAACATATAAACATACATAATAATAATCAAGAAATGATGCATGATACACAATTTAATATAAAAATAGTAATATAATATCAATATACATGTTCATAAAATATAACATCAAATAATAATTATAAAATAACATTTAATACATAAATGATATATACAATATAAAAATATATAAAAGAATTAGTATATATAAAATATAAAATAAAGTGAGTAATTGTTAACGAAATATACTTATAATACAAATAAAAATATGATATTTAATAATAATTTTAAAATAGTATTTAATATACAATATATAATATATAGTAACAAAAATTTTACAAAAGAATAATAATTATATATAAAATAAAAATATATTGGTTTTAAAAATAATATATAAAATAAAAAGTATGTAAGATAATTATATAATATATAAAAATATCAGTTTAAAATGAAGTAACACATAATAAATAATTAATTAATAATGAAATATGTATAAATATGAGTTTAAAATATAATAATAATAATTTACAAATTTTAAAACTATAAATATTATAATGAATAATATAAAACATAAATAATATAATGGATAATACACGATATACATAACATATAATAAAAAATAACAAGTAATATATAATAAAAATATAATAAATGTTATATAATAAAATATAATAAATATATATAGGAAAATAATATATGATAAATAAAAAATTTATATAAATATATAAATAGTATTTTTAATAATAATATATGTATAGTTTTTTAAAATAAAAAAATAACAAATTTAAAATAGTAAAGAAAGGGCTAAAATTGAATTTAAATAAAATTATAAGGCTAATTAGCAAAATAGTGAGAATTCTGGGCTTGATTTGCAAGAATTAAAAACGACAAAGGACTCACTGGGCAATTTGCCCTAATCTTAAACAACACTATTTTCTGGATATTGTTTTAAAAATCACTTATGGGACCAAACTGAAACAAAGTCAGAACACTAGGGCTAAATTAAGAAATAAAATAAAATCAAACTGAAAATTCAGAAAACACGAGAGGATCAATCGGACAATTTACCCATTCTCAAAAAACATGCGGATTCTCCCCGGGTCACAGGTCAATGCGCGGATCCTGTGCTTTAGAACGACAGCGTTTTGAGCTTATTAGATTAAGCAGAAACGATGTCGTTTCATTGAGGCTACATAAGCCAAATTTACAGCTTAAAAAACATTTTTACACCGGTCTTAAAAAAAAAGGGCCTAAAACGCTCTGCAGAGGGGAAGAGAGAGGGCTCACTCGCCTCCGCCACCGGGTCAGATTTGCCCACGCTTCCACGCCGCCAGATTTCTTGGTGATCTGAAGGTTAAAAACCTTCATCCCCTCAAGCAAAACTCAGGTAATCTGTTTTGCTAAAACGATTCATATATATGCGTCCAAAAATAAAGAACAAAATACATGATTAAATCACCTTTTTAGAACCTGTTTGTTTTTCTCTGAATGGATATACGTAAGTATACTTTCTATTCTGTCAAAAAAATCCGGTCCCCTTTTACATCGTATTTTACATCTATTTATACTGTTTACAAATAAATCTAGAAAAGTAAACCCCGATTTTGATTCTTGCTTCTTTCCTTTTCTTGCAGGCAATTGAGCGAGGGAATCTCTGGCCTCTGATTAGTGTGCCGATCACGGATCCTGGAATCAAGGTGCTGATGGGGTTACTGGAACCGCATGCGTCGAAGGTCGAGAAGCTTGGGATGGCTCGAAGCTTCCAGAACTTCATTGCAGCACTGAGGAGAAGGAGAGCTAGGGTTTCTAACCCTATCTAAAAGTCATTTGGGCCCCTACTATTTGGGCCTTCGAATTTTTTAGTATTAGGTGGGTCTGTTTGGGTCTGGTTTAAGTTGGGCTGGTCTAGTTTAAGTCTGGGTTTGCTGGGTAGTTTTTAGGCCTACTGGGTTGTAACCAGTTTGTTTTGGGTATAACGGGTCTGAGGTATTTGGGCCTGTGTTTGGGCTCTTGTAAACTGGACTTTATATGAACTGTTAAATAAACAGTCATTTATTTATTTATTTATTTCATTTGGTTTTAAGGCCCGGTTAAATTTGGGCTATTACAGCTGCCCCTCTTTGCTCATTGCTGTGTAACGGGAATTGAGCAAAGATTTAGAAAGACCAAATTTGACCGGTCTTATCAAATCATGGTTTTCAATCTTCTTGTAAACTTATGAATGTCATATTGATATCTTCGATCTGCTCTCCGCCGAGCACAGAGACGCCAAATCTGCTTTTTCGATTCATTTCTCGATGATACAGAGATGCTTAGATTTGCTTCAGCGTAAACATGTGAAAGCCAAATCTACTATGTCTTCGATTTGCTCCTTGTAAGCACAATGATGCCAAATCATCTTGGATCTGCTTCAGTCTAATCGTTTGAAAGTTAGATCTGCTATATGTCTGCTCTCCATCGAATATGGAGATGCCATACTTCGATTTGTTCTCTGACAATACAGAGATGCCAAATCATCTTAGATTTGCTTCAGCGTAAGCACGCGAAAACCAAATCAGCTATGTCTTTGATTTGCTCATTGTAAGCACAAGGATGCCAAACCATCTTGGATCTGCTTCAGTATAAACATCTGAAGGTTGGATCTGCTATGTGTCTGCCCTCCGTCGAATATAGAGACGCCAAACTTTGATTCGTTCTCTAAAAATACAGAGATGCCAAATCATCTTAGATTTGCTTCAGTGTACGCACGCGAAAACCAAATCAGCTATGTCTTCGATTTGCTCCTTGTAAGCACAAGGATGCCAAACCATCTTCGATCTTGCTTCAGCCAGTTCTGCTATGCTGCGGTCTATTACCCTACCACTTAGGGGATTAAGGCGCGTTATCTTTGATAACCTGTAGAATGATTATGCCTGCTAATTGGGATGCTATGATCGAAGTGAGTCGAATGTTCCTAATTAAACATGTTATGATGCAAAATGTTGTGAACATGACCCCTATCCTAGATGTCACCACTCATTCTTTCATTTGTCTTTTCTTTTCTCAAAGTATCATTCTTGCTCAGCCTGTAGGCCTGTTCCCTTCCTCCAATGCTACGATCCACTAAGGATGTTTGTAAGACAATCTTTCTTTAAAGTTGAATCGTTGGTTTTGTCCATTTTCCTTTTAGACTGGAAGAAAGAAATCCCTCAAGTTCCTTCACCCCTTACTTACGTGAATTTCTCGAACAATTGTCCTGTTTTAGTTTCTTGTATTATCTAGAAATTTCAAAGTAATGCGCAAAACTTCGTTTGTGAACATATTTAGTTCATCTATCATTATTTCAATGCAACATACTTAAAGAATAATGGAAGATAAATAAATCTCTAAGAATAATTGGATTTGAATGAATTATCAAAAAAGATACAAAGGAAATTAATCTGAAAGCCTATCTTTAAGAAGAAATAGAATCTAAAGATAGCAAACAGGATAAAAGTTAAATGCCCAAGATATCGCCACTTGAGTGTCTATACACCAGCTCGATGAAGTCTTTCTTGAGTTCAACATGTGTTTAAAAGATCAAAAGTACTTTGTTGATGCCCTAATATGCAGCGTGCTTCCCTCTTTATTGAATAGCAAGATCACTGTGTACTCTTCAAAATTTGAGCTGCCCTTTCGGGTTTTCAACTCAAAACCCCTTCGGTCACAAGGTGCCCTTTGCGGGTTTTCACCTTGGCCTCTCTATTTTTTTTTAATTTTCTATTTGTTTTTTTTTTCTTTTTTGATTTTTGAAACCTCAAAGTGCCCTTTGTGGGTTTTCACCTTGGATTCTCTTCTCTTTTAGACAAAGTAATTTTTAACTGAGTCTGAGTTCACTGGGTTGGGTAAACTTTTCCCATCCATTTCCGTTAAGATCAATGCACCACCAGATAAAGCTTTCTTCACAACATAAGACCCCTACCAATTCGGCATCCATTTCCCCCTAAAGTCTTTTTGAATAGGAAGGATCTTTTTTAGTACAAGGTCTCCCTCATAGAACTTTCTTGGTCGAACTTTCTTATCATAAGCTCGCATTATTCCCTTCTGATATATCTGACCATGTCGAATGGCTCTTAGCCTCTTTTCCTCAATCAAGTTCAACTGGTCATATCGGGATTGAACCCATTCAGCTTCATCTAACCTTACCTCCGTCAAAATTTGAAGAGAAGGTATTTCTACTTCAATTGGTAATACTGCTTCCATCCCATAAATTAACAAGAATGGGGTTGCCCCAGTAGAGGTTCTGACAGATGTTCGATAGGCCAGGAGTGCAAATGGTAACTTCTTATGCCAATCTCTATAAGTCTCAGTCATCTTCCCCACTATTTTCTTAATGTTCTTATTGGTAGCTTCCACTGCCCCATCCATTTTTGGGCAATAGGGAGAAAAATTGTGATGTTTGATCTTGAATTGGTCGCAAACTTCTGCCATCGTTTTGTTGTTCAAGTTCAATGCATTGTCGAATATGATCTTCTCAGGAATTCTGTACCGACAAATGATCTCTTTCTTCAAGAATCGACTCATAGCTGGCTTAGTAACATTCGCATAAGAGGCGACCTCTACCCATTTTGTAAAGTAGTCAATTACCATAAAGATAAACCGATGTCCATTCGAAGCTTTCGGTGATATTGGTCCAATGACATCCATGCCCCATATAGAGAAGGGCCATGGAGAAGTCATAATGTGCAAAGGTGAAGGTGGTACATGTATCTTGTTTCCATAAATCTGGCATTTACGGCATTTCTTGGTGTAATTAATACAATCCCCTTCCATGGTAGACCAATAATAGCCAAACCTCATGATTTGTCTTGCCATTGTGAACCCATTTGCATGCGTCCCACATACACCTTCATGAACTTCTTCTAAAATTAGATTAGCTTCTATGGCATCGACACATCTCAAAAGTACTTGGTCTTTCCTTCTCTTGTATAGGATATCTCCGTCCAAGACATAGTCGCAAGCTATCCTTCTCAAAGTTCGTTTGTCATTTTCATTGGCCTGTTCAGGGTATTTATGATCTCTCACATATCGTAATATATCTTGATACCAAGGGTTATCATCCTTTCCTCCTTCTCAATGTTACAAGAATGAGCTGGAGCCTCGTAGACACTCATTTGAATTGGTCTCATCTCTACCTCTTTATTCGCCTTAATCATTAAGGCCAAGGTTGCTAAAGCGTCTGCCATCTGATTCTCATCTCGTAGGAGATAATTGAAGGTGATATCATCGAACTCCTCAAGTAACCCCAAAACTACCTTTTGATAATTGATCAATTTAGGGTCCCTTGTCTCCCATTCACCTCTAAGCTGATAAATTACCAACGCAGAATCTCCATATACTTCTAGGTTTTTATACCTCACTCTATAGCTGCTTGAAGTCCCATGATGCATGCTTCATACTCAGCCATATTGTCGTGCAATCAAAGTCAAACTTTCACGTAAATGGGTAATGATCGCCATTCGGGGATACTAAGACTGCCCCAATTCCATTTCCGACTGCATTAGAAGCCCCATCAAAATTCAGCTTCCAAGGAGAATCTTCAGTCATTGCTGTACACATTAACTTCTCATTTGGAAAATCAAAGTTCAATGGTTCATAATCCTCTAAAGCCCTACTGGCCAAGAAGTCTACTACCGCACTTCTTTTTATAGCGTTCTGACTTATATAGACTATATCAAATTCTGAAAGCAAAATTTGCCATCTCGCCATTCTCCCATTTAGAGCCGTTGGCTCCATCATGTATTTCAATGGATCAAGCTTCGAGATGAGCCAAGTGGTATGGTATAGCATGTACTGTCTTAATCTCTGAGTTGTCTAAATCAACGCACAACACAACTTTTCAATTGGTGGATATCTCATTTCACAGTCAGTGAATTTCTTACTGAGATAATAAATTGCCTTCTCCTTTTTTGCTGACTCATCATGCTGACCAAGCACACATCCCATAGAATTATTGAATACTGACCGATATAGTATCAATGGTTTATCTGGGCTAGGTGGAGATAATACCGGAGTATTCAACAAATACTGCTTGACCTTTTTAAAAGCATTCTGGCACTCCTCATCCCAAGTACCTTGATTGTGCTTTCTGAGGAGGCGAAAGATAAGATCACATTTCTCAGTCAGTTTTGAAATGAACCGAGCGATGTAATTCAACCTTCCTAGGAATCCTCGAACTTCTTTTTGAGTTTGTGGTGGAGGCAATTCTTGTATTGCTCTGACTTTGTCTGAATCAACTTTTATTCCATTTTCACTGAATACGAAACCCAATAACTTTCCCGATCTAGCTCCGAAGGTGCACTTTGGTGGATTGAGCTTCAACTGAAATTTCCTCAATCTCAAGAACAATCTTCTCAATACCTCAATGTGCTCTTTTTCTGCACGCGACTTGGCAATCATATCATCAACATACACCTCAATATCCTTATGCATCATGTCGTGGAATAAGTTTACCATGGCCCGTTGGTATGTTGTCCCTACGTTCTTCAGTCCAAATGGCATTACTTTGTAACAAAAGGTGCCCCACAAGGTTATGAAGGTGGTTTTATCCATGTTCTTTGGATGCATCTTTATCTGATTGTATCCTGAGAAACCATCCATGAAAGAAAACAACGAATATCCTGCTGTGTTGTCCACCAAAGTGTCTATGTGTGGCAGAGGGAAATTATCTTTAGGGCTAGCTTTATTTAAATCTCTGTAATCGACACACATTCGTACCTTTCCATTTTTCTTAGGAACTGGTACAATGTTAGCTACCCATTCGGAGTACTTTACTTCTTGCAAGAATCCTGCATCGAACTGCTCCTTAACTTCATCCTTTATTTTCAACACGATATCTGGTCTCATTCTTTGCAACTTTTGTTGAACTGGCTTATATTCTTGTCTTATTGGAAGTCGATGCACCACAATATCAGTATTCAATCCGGGCATATCCTGATATGACCAGGCGAAGATATCCTTGAACTCTCGAAGCAACTCAACCAGTCTTTGCCTTGTATCCTCAGTAATCAGGGTTCCAATTTTTAACTCCTTCCCTTCCTCTAGGGCTACATTTTCTACTGCCTCTTTCTCATGCGGCATAATTCATTTTTCCTCCTGCTTTACCATTCTTAACAGATCAAGAGATACATCACAATCTTGAACATCTTCAAAATCCTGAGGTTCCTCTAAATACATGTCTTGCTCACAAGAGAAATCAAGAGCTGCAGTATCAGTGCTCATATCATTGATATTTAGAGACCTGTGGGAGTATGAAAGAATATACAAAGAATGAATGAATCTAAGAATGATTGTTTATGTGCTATGAAAGAATGAGAATTACAAAAGTTTAACGAAATATTGATCGATAAAAAGAAACCATATTTGTCTAAACTGATAATATAGTTATGTTTTATTAAAATAATAATAGATGATCATGAGCCTTTTCACAAACGTAATCTTACTACTCCTAGGCCTTAGAGTAACAGACATGTTTCAAAAATTACTCTGAAAAATTCCTAAAGACTATAGGAAGGTCTTCCGCAGTCCAATTGTTCAGAGAGCTCCCCAGTTCGTAAGGGCGAATGCCCTCAAGGCTTCCTTGCTCCAATCCCTCATTATGTACAGCATTAATTTGATGACTTTCTTCTACCAGTAACCCTCCTGACTTAAAGGATTTGGATATAGGTGGGAATGTCATCGGTTCCCACTCCACTTCTCCTCCGTTAAACACGCCTTTCTTCTCGCTTGTCACCTCTCAATCTCTTGCCTCTTGTACTTATGGTCCGGCTTGAAGCCCAAACCAAAGCGATCTTTCTTCTCCATTAGTCTTGGGATTTGAATTCCTCCTTGCAACTGTCTCCCTAGTCCTTTTCGAGGCAATGCTCCCTTCCCCATCATTATTTGCAAGGCCATCCTTGTGGCTCTAGACATTTTAGGTGCTGGCACCTCACTTCCTTCCAAAATGAAGGTTGCATTGATGATTTCTAAAGAGCGAAAACAACACTCAATAGCCTCTTCATTTGCCTCGAAATAAGGGGCCTTGCTAGTGACTGCTGCTATAATGTCCTCCTCCGCATTGATGGTTATTAACCGTCCATCTGTCACTAACTTCAATTTTTTGTGCAATGAGAAGGGCACCGCTCCTACCGAGTGTATCCATGGTCTCCCCAATAAACAATTATAGGAGGGATTGATATGCATCAACAAGAAATCAACTTCATATGTATTTGGTCCAATTTCTAAAGGGATGTCAATTCGTCCCATCACTTTCCTTTCGGTTCCATCGAAGGCTCTTACCACATTGTGACATGTTTTCATATGCGAACTTTCAATAGGTAATCTGTTAAATGTGGATAATGGAAGGACGTTTAAAGTAGACCCGTTATCAACGAGTACACTTGGAAGCATGTATCCCTTGCACCGAGTAGTGATGTGCAAGGCTTTGGTTGACCCTATGCCCCCAGGTGGAATTTCATCATCATTGAAGTAGATGAAATTGTCGGCACTGATGTTATTTACCAACCAGTCCAACTTGTTAACAGGTATGTCGTGTGTGACATATGTTTCGTTAAGCACTTTCATTAATGCATCCCGATGCACCTCAGAACTCAGAAGTAGGGCCAATATTGATATGCGCGCTGGCTGCTTACGCAACTGTTCAACCACACTATACTCGCTATGCTTAAGGAACTTTAGGAACTTCTTAGCCTCCTCCTCCTTTACCGACTCATTGATGGGTACTTCGGTCTCTTTCTCCTTCTCGACCTCGACACCTTTTGTCCTTGTGGGCTCCACTCTGACGCCCCCTGTATCATAACATTTCCCACTTCGTGTATGGGAACCTTCATTTTGCACGCCCCTAGACGCGCTGGCTATACTCTCCCCCTCAGGTACTGTTACACTGCAGTCATAGCTCCATGGCACCCTTTTGTCATCCTTATAGGGGAAAAGAGTGGGTTTATGGATGACGACCTTGGGCCCGGTTTGCGCCCCCACTTCATTATTCCCTGGCAAGGAAATAATAATTCTTGGTCGGCTGGTTCCTTGTCGTTCATTTTCCAGCACACATATTTGTCTTTTGCAAGAACTATCCTAAAAAATCTGTAGTTCTTTTGACCCATACCTTTAGCTAATTTAGCTCTTAATACAGGATCGTTCAAGTTAGGTTTTTTTGTTATTAGGATAGGTGAATTTTTCTAGATCCATCCCCCAAAGGAACCGGACATGATAATTTTTCATCATCCGGCTCAAGCAAAAGTCAATCGAATCAAATGGATACAAACGGATACCTATAAAATAAATCTATCTTCTATATGTTTAAAATAAATCTATATGTTATCCCCACATATATGAATGGTTCCATATGTAAGAAAAAAGTTACCCGATTCCATTTTACGGAGTTGCAATTATACATTCCAAGGAATTTCATTTTTACAGGTAAATGCTCAATACCCAAGTAGGCGTACAAAATTGATCGTGATCAAGTGCTTTATGGGTCGTCTTAGGCCTTGCGATTCACCTTTATCCCAAAAATATATCGAGATTTTTTACATACAAAGGATTTACTTGTTACTAATATAGTCTAGCCTTTGCTCTTCTTTAGATCCCTTGTTTTACTCCGATAGTATAATTAAATCGGATCGATGCAGAAGAAATGAATGCATTTTCATACTATTAAGATAAGAAAGTAAAAAAAACTAAAATCTAATTTTGATTATGCCAAATCACTTATTCTCTTGGATCTTACGGAGCCCTATTTATACACAACATCGTCAGTCTCGATCATAGAAAAGATTCTCTTCAAGCGAACCACCTATCCTTTGTATGGGGCTTACACGGTGGTTGAAACAAAGACACATTTGGTTGTGAATTCCAATGTAGCAGATAAAGGCATATTTCTGCACGGCCCAATCAATAGTTCAAGTCACACACTCCCATAATCCATTTTCTCTTCGGGGAATTCCCTTCAACTATTCATGTCATATCAAATAAATACTAGAATATTGTTGTAGTTGAAAGGAAATATCCAAATACATGTCTTATTTTTTTCTTCAATAATCCATATTTGTTAACCATAAGGCCTTGTATCATGGCCTTGAACTCTTCACAATTTTGGATTATATGACTCACCTCTCCATGGAATTCACAATAGTTCCCCATTCTTTCTCTACCTTTTCCTAAGGTCAACATACCTCTCTTCACCATCTCCTCCCATATTACTTTCATCGGTGTCTTCATCTTAGCAACATCTTCCTTGATTCTTTCTTCCCTGCTTTCATTAATGGCATTCACTCCTTGATTGCCATGATCTGGTAACGGATTTTCAGCATTAGGGGTACTATCGAATTTCACAACCCCCATCGTGATAAGCCTCTCCAAGGCCTTATTGAATCCGGTACAGTTTTCAATCAAATGCCCCGGTATTCCTGCATGATATTCGCATTTAGCATTTGCATCATACCATTTGGGGTACGGTGGCTATAGTGGTTTCAAGTGAAATGGAGCAATGGCATGTGCATCGTATAAGCTTTGATAAAGCTCACGATACGTCACAGGGATAGGCATGAATTGTATCCTTTCCGAATTTTGTCTTATGCCCGATTCCTGTCTTCGAGTACTTTGTTGTTCCATCGCAGCTGCTTTGGGTTGACCAATTGTGATTGCCCTCGAGTTGGTACTATTCATGTTATTCACCTCATTGTCGTTTCTCCTTGGGGCCGATCTTTTAGCCATTTCCCCCTCAATTTTACCACCCCTTATAGCATTCTCAATCATCTCTCCTGCCATAACTATATCCACGAAACTTTTCGTGGTGCTTCCAATCATGTGAGTGATGAACGGCGCCTTTAAAGTGTTGATAAATAACATGGTGGTCTCCTTTTCTAACAGTGGTGGTTGTACTTGCATTGCCACCCCCCTCCATCATTGCTTTTTCTCCATGTTTTGAAGCGTGATCCTGTCTGGCGTCATATCAGTCACATGGTTGTATTGTTGCATGAAGGCTTGTGCAAGATCTCTCCATGAACTGATTCTTGCACGGCTCAACTGATTGTACCACTTATCCGCAGCTCCTATTAAGCTATCTTGAAAACAATTGATCAATAGTTGATCATTGTTCACATAACTAGTCATTCTCCTACAAAACATTGTTATGTGTGCCTCTGGGCAAGTAGTCCCGTTGTACTTTTCAAACTCCGGCATCTTAAATTTCTGAGGAAGTACCAAGTCTGGGACCAAACTTAAGTCTTTGGCATCAATCTCATGATGATTGCCAGCACCTTCCAAAACTCTAAACTTCTCCTCCAACCACTTGCAACGATCCTCCAACTGTTTTGAGGATTCGGTTTCCATTCTTTCCTTCTCCATCAGATTTAGATCAGGAGTGATAAGGTTGATCGGGCTATCACCTAAATTATTTCCCTACCTAGATAGGAAATTCACGGGGATTCCAGCATCAACCGGCCCATGTTCAGGTTTCACAGTGACAGATGGCCTTCTAGGAGGTGCCACGGTTTGCAGTGGCATATGAGGCGGAGTAAAACCCAGAGAAGGACCCTCATTCTCCTCTTCAGTGATTGCCATGGGAGCTTTTCCTTTATCAGTGGCCCTTAACAGCTGAGCCATTTCATCCATCATATTCCTCTGAGCCTCTAGCATTTGCTCTCTCATGTCATTCTGTATTTTGGCCAACTGTTCTTGCAATTGGTCTTGCATATCCTTTTGCAATTGTTCGAACCTTTGATCTATACTCTTAGTTTTAGTACGAGTGCTATAAGGATGTGTGATTTCCAGATTTTCTTTTCTACCTCTCTAGAAGTAAACTTTAACTAATTAGGGTCTTTCTATAACTTTGAATGCATATGATGTGGTGTAATGCAAGTGCATGAATGCAAAAAGGCATCAATTCTGATTCAATTTCATTTAGAAAACTTTATTTAGAAAAAGAATATCTTTACATATAAGAGGATTACAAATACGTTTTTGCCCTAGTGCCCAAAGTTTTAACTCTATCAAATAAAAGGGCTAACTCTCGTCCTATATCCAACGATGATCCATACATCAGACTTAATACATTAGCTCGTATTGCCAAGTCTTGCACATATGCAGCAACCGCTCAAATCTGGGCTAAGGCTTCACCAATGATGTGATCCCTTTCTCTGACCTGTCCTCTAGACTGATGAAGCTCTCCCTTTAGATAATCTTCTCGCGCCTCGAGCTGCTCAATCCGAAGTTCACCATCATGCAATGCCACTTCCAAATCTTTAACCTTACTTTTTAGCTCTTTTAACTCGACCGTAGGATCATGGTTTTGATGCCAACGAAAGGATCTTCCAAGCTCAGTTACCTTGGTCTTCAACCCTTTATTCTCTTCCTCTAATGCCAAATTCTGCGACGGTATCTCTTGAACTTCCTCTCCCAATACTTGGCTCTAGCTTTTTCCTCTTGGACCTCTTTTTGTAACTGATCTGAAGACCCTCCTACTCTTGCTCTCCTCAAGGATACTTGTGCCTTTTTTTAATGCTCCTTTAGATCATCTCAATATTCCTCTTTTCTTTTCTCTCTTTCTCGACCTCCATCCTTTGAACGTCGACGTCTAAGCTCAAGTACATCTTTTCTTCTTCAAGTTTTGCTATCCTCTTTTCGAGCTCCAAGTTCTTTCTCTCGAACTCTTGCTTCATAATTTCTAACTCCGAGGGCGTCACTTACAGATATTCCTCTATCGGTCGAGCTCCTTCCACACTTGGCTTAGGGATGTTATCATTAATCCTTCTGCCTCTCCATTCAACATACTCCAGAGTCGTAGCAGGGCTAATAGCTGCTCCTTTTAATCGACAAGTCTTATTCCAAGCACTAGAGATCTCACTGACTTTCCTCTTGTAGCCAGCTCCTCCATACACGAACTCACTTTGAGCCAGCCCATGAGTTGCTGGTACGAACTGCCTCAATCCAAGCTGCCTTAGCACAAGCAAAGGGACATAACCAATGGCACCCCAAATTCCCAACAGAGGAACCCAATCAAAACTACCGCATCGGTAAAGAATCCCACCAGGAATCATCCACGGAGTCCTCCACTCAACATCTTTTAACTGAAGGTTCTAAAGTAGCGCTATCCAATTCTCTTCCGGCACATCCACCTTCCTAGATGAGGCTACTATATCTTTCAACGGTGAGTAATCCTCGAAGAAGACCCGACAAACCACTTTGTATATCAATCGGAAGTGACTGTAGAACCAAGCTAAAAGTAACTGAGCACAACCAACAAACCTGCCTACACTGGCCCTCCTACATGCATTTAAGGACCTGAATGTCTCTGCCAAGATTGCAGGAACAGAAGTGACCTGTTTACTAAGTTGATAGAAGAGATCCGTGGTCGCCTTGTCTACATATCCCAAGGCCCTGGGGAAAACCATCAATCCGTATAAGCTTAAGGCAAAAATGTCTACCCTCTTCGTCTTGTCTGGATGCGTCTGGATTAGTTCTTTCAGAGCCCCCCACAGAATGCATTTACTCTTACCCTTTTCCTTGATTCTAGCCATGATCCACTGCTCACTCATCCCCGTAATGGTCATCAGCTTCTTACCAAAGGTTGGGACACAAGCAGCTCGAGAATAAATCCTATCACACTGAAATCTAGGACACCGAAGTAAGGCAGTGTACTCCTTCACAGTAGGCACTAAATCCACCTCCTCAAAGGTAAAACAACTGTATGGAGGGTTCCAAAACTGAGCGAGAGCTCGAAACAAGTGCTCATCAATTTGAATATCAAGTAAGTAACGTAAATCTCCATAATTACCATAGAATGACTGTTTAGTCTCATTACCCCACTGATCCCAAATCTCCTTAAGCTCCTGCAGATTATTCTGTGTGACACTGATACGAGTGTAGTCTAACAGCTCCGACATATACCCCACAGCTATACTATCCCCCATTTCTAGTTGAGTTTGCTTAGACCATCTATGGACGTTAGCGTTGCCTTCCACTCTATCAAGAAGTCCGTTCTCCATAATAAAACTTCCTAACTTAGAAACTGACCGTGAATCGATACCTTTGTAAATGCAAAATGTCATGCAAACAAAAGAAAAGAAATAGTCAGTATCACATGATATCAATAAATCTTAATGATAGTTTATAAGGGTAATATCTAAAGTTGAACTCTAACTAAGTTGGGCTCTTACGGTTTTTCTATATGAGGTTGTTTCTAAAGTTTGAGGTACCCAAACTAGCAGATTCCTCGATTCTCATCCATTACAGGCTCATTTGAATCGAGTTCAGTTCAGGGGAATACATTTCCCTATGGCTACACGGAGATGAAAATTTTACGAAACCACAGGTATGGATGTATCCCGAAAGTGATCCACTATCCTGCACGGAGGCGAAAACCTCACGAAGGCATAGTTTCTCACTCCCACTTAAGGGTGTGACCACAACGGTCATGCAAATGCAATAAGTCTTAGAATATAGCAACACATGCAATAATACAAACACATGTAATGCAAAGAGGATTAAATTTTAAAATTTTTGATTTTCGATATTAAGACAAGAGATAATCAATTACACGGCTTGACTCTCTTATTGCTCCCCAGCGGAGTCGCCAAGCTGCCAAGACCATTTTTAAATCGAGTTTTGGAAAATTGGAATCGACTTTAAGAAAAACGAAAACGGGAGTCGCTACCAATCTTTTTAGGTGTGATTGGATCACCTTTAAAACATTTTGTTTTAAAATCATTAGTTTTGGTCTACAAAATAAAAGAACGGGTCCGGGAGTCGGTTACGTGCGAGGAAGGATTAGCACCCTCGTAACGCCCAAAAATTGGTACCTAATTGATTATCAAAATGTCTTTAATGTCGGAAATTTAAAAATTTTGAGATGCAATCCTCTTTTAAATTTTTGACTTTTGAAAATTAGGGTTTACTTGTATCAAATAAATCAAAATATTATATCCAATAAGTTAGGCCACAATATTTTTAAGATATTTGACACTAAGTAAGCCCTTTTTTGAAATCCCCATCTTGAAACGACAAAACGCAACATCCAGTAAGTTAGGACACAACGCTTTGAAATTCCAAAACAGTTCCTCGTATTTTGAAATTTTTTTTAAAAACTTAGAAGGGTACTTGACTATTCGAACTCAATGTGAAAAGTCGCAACCCAATAAGTTAGGGCACTACTTTTCTCGAAGCTTCCAAACACCAAGCATTGCCTTTTTATTTTTGAAAACTTCGGAATCTTGTTTTTTAATTAATGCATGAGGAATCACATTATCATTATGGAATAGAATATTGCAATAATAAGTGAAACAAACATGCATTTAAATGATACAATGGCAATGAAACAAAGATCATATATTAGATACATACATGCTTAAAATTACATAACATCATATATACAAAGAGATACATAGCATATATTGAAGATGAATAAGCAAATCATACAAACATACATAATAATAATCAAGAAATGATGCATGATACACAATTTAATATAAAAAATAGTAATATAATATCAATGTACATGTTCATAAAATATAACATCAAATAATAATTATAAAATAACATTTAATACATGAATGATATATACAATATAAAAATATATAAAAGAATTAGTATATATAAAAATATAAAATAAAGTGAGTAATTGTTAACGAAATATACTTATAATACAAATAAAAATATGATATTTAATAATAATTTTAAAATAGTATTTAATATACAATACATAATATATAGTAACAAAATATTTTACAAAAGAATAATAATTATATATAAAATAAAAATATATTGGTTTTAAAAATAATATATAAAATAAAAAGTATGTAAGATAATTATATAATATATAAAAACATCAGTTTAAAATGAAATAACACATAATAAATAAAGAATTAATTAATAATGAAATATGTATATAACGTGAGTTAAAATATAATAATAATTTTAAAATTTTAAAATTATAAATAATATAATGAATAATTTAAAACATAAATAATATAATGGATAATATACGATATACATAACATATAATAAAAAATAATAAGTAATATATAATAAAAATATAATAAATGTTATATAATAAAATATAATAAATATATATAGGAAAATAATATATGATAAATAAAAATTTTATATAAATATATAAATAGTATTTTTAATAATATTATATGTATAGTTTTTAAAATAAAAAATAACAAAATTTAAAATAATAAAGAAAGGGATAAAATTAAATTTAAATAAAATTATATGGCTAATTAGCAAAATAGTGAGAATTCTGGGCTTGATTTGCAAGAATTAAAAACGACAAAGGACTCACTGGGCAATTTGCCCTAATCTTAAACGACACTGTTTTCTGGATATTGTTTTAAAAATCACTTATGGGACCAAATTGAAACAAAATCAGAACACTAGGGCTAAATTAAGAAATAAAATAAAATCAAACTGAAAATTCAGAAAACACAGGAGGATCAATCGGGCAATTTACCCATTCTCCAAAAACACGCGGATTCTCCCCGGGTCACGGGTCAACGCGCGGATCCTGTGCTTTAGAATGACACCGTTTTGAGCTTATTAGATTAAGAAGAAACGATGTCGTTTCATTGAGGCTATATAAGACAAATTTACAGCTTAAAAAACATTTTTACACCGGTCTTGAAAAAAAAAGGGCCTAAAACTCTCTGCAGAGGGGAAGAGAGAGGTCCCGGCTCTGGCCTCCGGCCACTGGGCTGCATTTGCCCACGCGCTTCATGCGCCGCCATTTTGCGGTGATTTGAAGGTTAAAAACCTTCATCCTCTCAAGCAAAACTCAGGTAATCTCTTTGCCTTTTAAACATTAACAGTTTTGCTAAAACGATTCATATATATGCGTCCAAAAATAAAGAACAAAATACACGATTAAATCACCTTTTTAGAAGCTGTTTGTTTTTTCTGAATGGATATATGTAAGTATATTTTCTATTCTGTCAAAAAAATCCGGTCCCCTTTTACATCGTATTTTACATCTATTTATACTGTTTACAAATAAATCTAGAAAAGTAAACCCCGATTCTAATTCTTGCTTCTTTCCTTTTCTTGTAGGCAATCGAGCGAGGGTGTAACGCCCCCACGCCCGAAACCGTCACCGGAGTCGAGCTTGAGGGGTTACCGAACATAATTTATCAAATTAAGAACTTCAAATCATTTGTTTCTACATTCACAGCTTTCTAGCTACCCGCGTCACAGTTACAAGAAAAATCATATCTCGAGTTACGAAACTCGAAATCAAGATCCGTAAATTTTACATAAATCTATACTCATATATATATTTACTAATTTTTTTCTAGGATTTTTGGTTGGACCAATTAGTACAGTTTATTAGTTAAAGTCTCCCCTGTTTTAGGGTTTGACTGCTCTGACCTTTGTGTATTACGAATCAGATATCACTCTATACAGAATTTCAATGACTATGAGGTTTCTTTCTCTTAAAACTAGACTCAACAAGGAATCTGTACATATAAATAATGACTTATTGTGACAGCCCAAAATTGACCCTAGTCGGGAAGTGGTTTCGGGACCGCTAAACCGAGTCACCGAAATGTTTGAATGTAATATTTATTGTCTAGAATATGTAATTATGAATGTGTGAAAATTTCAAGTTCCGATTTAGCCGATTGCATGTGAATTCAGTTAGTAGGACTTGTGTGACACTTTTGAAAAGTGAAAGGCTAATCTATAAGGACCTAATAGTGCATGTAGTCAAAGGGGAGGACTTGCATGTCAAATTCCCCCAAGTTGTAGTGGCGGCCATGACAAGGAATCATGGCCTAAACATGTCATGAAACATGTTTTGTTGGTGCATTAGGGAGAAACAATAAACAAATAAGTATGGGTAATAAAGAAAAAAAAAAAATGTGTGTGTGTGAGTGAAACCCCCATTGCCGTGCATTGTGGAAGAGAAAAGAAAAGAAAAAAAAATTGTTCATCCATCTTTTCATTCTCTCTTGACCGAAAATACTAGAGGAAGGAAGGAATTTTGCTTCATGTTTGTTTTGGAAGAGGATTAGGAAGAGGTTGGCTATACTTGCAACAAGATTAAGGTATGTTTGAGGTTGTGCCATGAGATTCATGCACGTTTTTAGTTGCTAGCTTGATGTTCTTGGTAGCCCATGGTTCAAATCTTTGCTATGTCATGGGAATGAAATTCGGCCAAAGTAAATGTGGTGTTAATGCCATTGCATGCTAAATATCCAGCTTGACAATGATACATGTGATGGGGATTGAGGGCTCTTAGATTTTCTTTTAGCATTTTGAATGAGATACTAAGTTCTTTGTTTAATCATGACCAAAATTATGGTGTTGTGATGTATTCGCCATGGTACATCCATAAGTGTGATTTATGCTCATTGCATGGAAAGTAAGATTTGTGTATTGAAATTTTGTTCATGTTTAGTTACAATCAACTTGAGATTCGGCTCTAGCATATATATATGTATATATGTTTGCACACGATGTATTGGTATGACATATATGCTATTTCAAGGTGTATATTTGCTTGTGATGATGTCTCAATTATGAAGTAAATGAGAGATGTGCATTGAGCTACGATATGTAATGCGTTAGTAGTAAAATGAATGTTGTTTTTGTGTGGTATTAAGTGTATAATTGGCCTCAACATGGACATGTATGTTCGGCCACATGAGGGGAAATTGGTGTGCATGCATTCGGTTAGAGGCAAGCATATTGATTCCTATTCTTGGCTTAGAAAATTCGGCTAAGAGGAATATTAACTAATGTGTTGAGTTCGATTCATGATTTCGTACATATGCGACTTTGATGCCTAATGAGTATATATATTGGCTAGGTATCTTGAATTCCTCTTTCGATGCTCAAATGATAAAACTAATTTATTTGTTAAATTAAGCTCAAGAGCAAAGGGGAGCTAAATCTGATAAGGGGAAGGAAAAAGTCGTCGAATAGCCGTCGAAATCGTTCGACCACGTCCGAGGTAAGTTCTTGAGTAAT
This sequence comes from Gossypium arboreum, assembly GCF_025698485.1. Lineage (NCBI taxonomy): Eukaryota > Viridiplantae > Streptophyta > Magnoliopsida > Malvales > Malvaceae > Gossypium > Gossypium arboreum. The sequence continues at coordinate 98,775,324 of NC_069082.1, forward strand.
AGAGCTTAAATTCTGAATTGATTAGATCATGTTTAAAGCAAATTAAAATCATGCACTTTGTGTGTGGCTATTGAGCCAAAATTGCAAGTGTAAAAAGTGCCTTGTGTTTGAGTTTTGCTATTGAAAATGAAATACTGAATGTGTCATAATTTATTGATAATTGTGCTCGGTTATTGAATGATGTCGGGCTAAGTCCCGAAGGCTTTGTGCTAAGTGACTATATCCGGACTAGGATCCAAAGGCATTCGTATGCGAGTTAATAAATCTGGGCTAAGCCCGAAGGCATTGTGCAAGTTACTAAACCGGGTTAAGTCCCGAAGGCATTCGTATGAGTCGCTATAACTAGGGCTTCAATCTCGAAGGCATTTGAGCGAGTCTTTATATCCAGTTAAATTCAAGGTGCGTGATTCTAGAATATGCGATCTTGCTGTAAAATTTCAGTTAATGCACTTGAAAAAAATTCCAGCAATGAGGTATGTTCATATGAGCTTGAATTAGTTGATTCCCTTTGAATAATATTCGCTCAGTCGAGTAATGAGTTTCCGGTATTTGACTAAGGTGATCCCTTATGTATGAACATAGGGGTTGGAATGTGAAATGAGTATGATATTGAGAATTTGTGCATATAAAATTATCCGTTAGATTTATGAATGCTATGCTTTTGTTGTGCTGGAATTTCTTGCTCAAACTTACTAAGCATAAATTGTTTACTCCGTTCCTTTGTTTCTCTGTTTTATAGATTTTGCTCGTTAGCGATCGGATTCGGGATCATTGAAGTGAAGTCATCCACACTACCAAACCCCCTTTTTGGTACTCTTTTGGTTGAACTTTGGATATGGCATGTATAGGATTACCCTCGATTGTTTTTAAGTTCTTTGTGATGTATATGTGTACGGCCATGCGAAAATGGTTCGTAAAAGTGGAGGATGGAATTTGACCATTTGTGCTTATAATTATATTTGGTTTCATGATGTGATTATGGTTTGGAATGAGAGTGTTGGTCACATGATCAGCCATTGGAATGGCTAAATATGATCATATGTGGACCTATGTATGTCAAAATTATAGTTGGCCCATGGAAACCACAAGATAGGGAAAGTTTACCTTGAAAATAGATACTGGCAGCAGCAGTGGTGCGGATTTGAAAAATCGCCAAATTTGTAGGAATGGTATTAAATAGTGAATAAGTTATGTAAACGAACCTTGACGAGTCTATTTTCATATGAAAGTAACGAAAAGATCATATGAACAGTATACCGAGAGACATTAAAGTTCTCGTGAGATAGGGCCAGAACGGTTTCTGGGTCCCCTGTCGCGACTTTGAAAATTTGCTATAAATTATCCAGAAAGAATTAGAAGTCATGCCTTATATGTGCACATTCCATTTTGAGTCTAGTTTCATTAGAAACAAACGGTACCAGTATTAAAGCCCTGTACAGAGAGATATTCAAGTTGTAACGCGCGAAGGTCAGTGTAGTCGACCCCTGTAACATGGGTGACTTTAACTAATAAACTGTACCAATTGGCCCGACCAAAAATTCTAGAAATAAATCCATGGATGGAATATGAGTCTAAATTCAAGGAAAATTTACGGAATCAGTTTCCGAGTTTTGAAACTCGAGATATGATTTTTAAAGGCGACGATGACGCAGCTTTTCCAAACTGTGCGGAAATGCCAAATTGGTCGGTACTTTAAGAGGATTTGTCTCGTTAACCCCTTGTGTCCGAATGGCGATGGTCTCGGGTTCGGGGTGTTACAATTTTATTGGTATCAGAGCCACGGTTTAGTCGATTCTAGGACTACCGTGATATGTTTGGGGTCTAGCTATACATGCCATTAAGTGATAATTGATAGTGTGGTGATTTCTGACATTCTGAATTTGTGTTTGTTTATAGCAATGGATCCCGATCCCAACCGAGCAATAGCTGATGATGTGGAGAGTGTGGCGCCTGCTCCCGCGCAAGGGACAGAGCACCGGCGGACTCTCAACCTATTGCCGACAATCCGAATGATGAGGCTAGGCAAGCCTTTTTATAGCGTGATGAATGATTGGTTCAACCAATACATTCGAACTAACACGCTATTCCACAACCTCCATTCCCGACTAATGCAACCCCGCACCTACAATACCTCCGGTAACTGACCAAATAAGGTCAAGTAAGCCCCAATCGGCGAGATTCGAAAACATGGGGCCACTGAATTTAAAGCTACGGATGACGACGATGCCGAGCAAGCTGAATTTTGGTTGGACAACACTATCCGGGTGCTCGATGAGCTATCTTGTACACCCGATGAGTGCTTAAAGTGTACTATCTCCTTGCTACACGAGTACTCTGACTTCGGTTGTGCCTAGGGAGCAAGTAACTTGGGAGTTTTTCCAAACCGAGTTTCGAAAGAAGTATATCAGTCAGAGATTCATCGACCAAAAACGAAAGGAATTTTTTGATCTTAAGCAAGGCTCTATGTCCGCATCGACTACGAGTGAAAATTTGTTAGACTCAGATGAATCGCTGGGAATGTGTTTCGTCCGAAGCTATTATGTGTAAACGCCGAGGATGGGCTGAATGATGATATAAGGATGTTTGTTGGCATTCTCGAAATCGAGAGTTTGTAGTACTTGTTGAGCGAGCTTGTAAAGTCAAGAGCTTAGAAAGGAGAATCAAAAGTTGATGTGGGAACTGGAGAATTTCGGAAAAGGTCCTCGGGAAAGTCTCTTCAACAGGCATCGAAGAGATTTCGAGAAGATGTGAGCCGGTCTAGAGGCGCTTCGGGCCTTTTTAGACGAGATCGTGATCGACCATCTGTGGGTATACGAGGCACTTCGGTCTCCGGTGTTGGGAATGATCATCGAAACCGAATGGAGTGTCAGCATTGTGGCAAATGGCATTCGAGGAGCTGTAGGTTCCGTGATTGTAACACCCCAAAACCCGAGACCATCGCCGGTGTCGGACCCGAGGGTTAACAAACCAAGTTCACATGTTTTTGCCCACCAATTTGACATTTCCAGTCAGGCTGGAAAACTGCGTCACTGTCGCCTTAAAAATCATATCTCGAGTTTCAAAACTCGGAAACTGGTTTCGTAAATTTTCCCTGAATTTAGACTCATATATCCATCCATGGATTTATTTCTAGGATTTTGGTCGGGCCAATTGGTACAGTTTATTAGTTAAAGTTACCCTGTTACAGGGATCGACTGCTCCGACCTTCGCGCGGTATAACTTGAATATCTCTCTGTACAGGGCTTTAATTCTGGTGTCGTTTGTTTCTAATGAAACTAGACTCAAAATGGAATCTGTACATATAAGATATATCTCCTAATTCTTTTGGATAATTTATAGTGAATTTTTAAAGTTGCGACAGGGAACCCAGAAACCATTCTGGCCCTGTCTCACAATAGCTTTAATATCTCTTAACCTGTAACTCCTATGACCGTTTCATTTCTTCCATATGAAAATAGACTCATCAAGGTTCATTTACATAGCTTATTCACTATCTAATTCCATTCCTATGAATTTTGGTGATTTTTCACATTCACGCCACTGCAGCTGGCAGCATCTGTTTTAAGATAGGACTCACCTATTTGGTGGTCTCCATGATTCAACTAGCCTTACCATACATAGGTTCATATATGATCATTTTAACCGTGCCAATGGCTGATCATATGACCAACATTCTCATTTCAAGCCATAGCCACATCATGACACAAAATATATACATACAACCCACAATTAGTCTAAGTTCATACTTCCTTTTCGAGCCATTTTCGCACGGCCGTACATACTTACATTACAACATATTTAACAAACAAGGGTAGTCCTATACATGCCATCTCAAGTTCAAACAAAATTTATACCAAAATGGAGGCTTGATAGTGTGGATGACTTGACTTCAACGATCCCAAATCCGATTGCCTCGGCGAAATCTAGAAAACTAAGAGCCAAAGCAACGGGTAAGCATTTTATGCTTAGTAAGTCTCAAGGAATATAATGAACTATAATTTACAGCAATACATTCACATAGCCAAATGCATCATTTCATTAATACACATTCTTACTTCATACTTCATCATTATATAAGTTCGCAAAGCATCAATCAATTCAATAACTGAAATTCATTAGTCGATTGAGCGAATGTTGCTCAAACACGTCGACTTTCCAATGCACATATAACGTACCTTATCCTTTGGGCTGTCCGAGTGTACTAATTAAATTCATTTCAGCAACCAACACTCACCTCCAGCCCAAGATTCTTCGAATATAACCGGATATAATCAAGTGCACAAATGCCTTGGTCTTAGCCGGATAGAATAACTCGCACGAATGCCTTGGTCTTAGCCGGATGTAGCCACTAGCACAATTGCCTTGGTCTTAACCGGATATAATTTCCAGCATAATTGTCTTCGGCTTAGCCCGGATATCATTCAATTTCTCATGCACACATACATCAATAATCATTGGACATACATATTTCATTTTCGTTACTAAGGCTCAAACACAATTAATATCATTAGCATATTCGCCTTGGGACTTAGCCCGGGTGGAATTCAAATACTCATACACACCTAATCAATAATCATACACATCCATATTTCATCTCACATAATTCAAGTAAGGTCACTTCTTGAGGACTTACCTCGGATGTTGTCGAACGGCTTTTTCGGCTATTCGATCACCTTTTCCTTCCCTTGTCCAATTGTGGCCCTCTTGGCTCTTGAGCTAATTCAAACAAATTCAATTTATTAAAACCTCATTGTGCTTGCTTATGGCGAATATGACAAGGATTTTAGATGGTCATATGGCCACTCTTTAGCTTGAATACACAATGGTCATGCACATTTTATACTACATCAAGCAATTCAATACAATTTGTTTGAACATCAAGGAAATGCTAAGGCCTTCAATGGGCTACCCAAGGCGAATATTCATGTACATGTTGAGGTCAAAATTTGCACTTAATACCTCACAAAACAGCATGCAATCTACTAATTAATGCTTGCACATTGTGGCCCAAAACTTATAATATAGCATCAAGCACTTATATGTGTGCTAGGCGAATTGTGCTTGCAATTTCACAAGCATTCTTCCACATTTTCTTCTTTAAATCAATATATTCATCACTTAGTTCATAACCAAACAAAATGTGCAATCATATATATGCATATATGAGCATGGCGAATTTTCAAAGTGTCCATAGCCATCCAAAACACAAACTTTTAACTAACATGCAAGAAGCATGAATCATGCTCAAGAATGCATCATGGCCAAGTATGACAATCATGCTCCTTTTCAACTTTAATCATGATAAAACAAAGAGAAAACTCAAAATCTTACTCATGAGTAGAAAATCCATCATTGCATGCATCATCATCAAGCTTCACACTTAGCATGCAATGGCTTTATCACTATAACAACTTTGGCCAAATACCATTTCCATGGCATACCAAAGATTTGAGCCATGGCTAACATGCACATCAAGTTAGCAACCAAAACATGCATGAAACTCCCAACACAACCCCATACATACCTTAATCTTGATGCAAATTTAGCCAAATCACCTTCTAGATCTCTTCTAAACAAAGGAAATGAAGCAAAATCCTTCTTCCTCTTAGTATTTTCGCTAAAAAGATGAGAAAGGATGAACAAGTTTTTTGTTTTCTCCTCTTGGTTACTGCGGCAATGGGGGAATGCTACTCTCTCACACACATTTTTTTCATTCTTTTCTCACCCATGCTTATTTGTTTATGATTTTCTCCTAATGCCCAACAAAACATGTTTCATGACATGTTTAACCCATATTCTTTGTCATGGCCGGCCATTACTTGTAAAAGGGGAATTTGACATGCAAGTCCATTATTTTGCATGCATGCTTTAATTAGTCATCACATATTTCCTATCGTACTTTCAAAGTTTACTACTAAGTCCTTTCTTATAAATTAGCACCTAATTAATAAAAATCGAGACACGAAATATTTACGCATACCAATTCCACATTCAATAAGTACGGAATATAACACTTAATTATTCTTGTGACTCGGTTTCGTGGTCCCGAAACCACTCTCCGACTAGGGTCACATTCGGTGTCACAACTCTCCCCACTCAAGAGATTTTCGTCCCCGAAAAGCTTACCGTAAATAGGTTCGGATATCGCTCTCTCATAGAGTTCTCGGTCTCCCAAGTAGCTTCTTCTATCCGTGCTTGAGCCATAACACTTTCACTAGCGGAACCCGCTTGTTTCATAACTCTTTCACTTCTCGTGATAGGATACGAATTGGTTCTTCCTCATAACTCATATTAGCTTGAATTTCAATTTCGATGGACTAATCACGTGCGATGGATCGGATCTATAACGTCGAAGCATCGACACGTGGAAGACATCGTGAACCTTTTGAGTTCGGGGCAAAATCAAACGATATGCCACCGGACCGACTCGCTCGATATCTCATATGGCCCAATGAACCTCGGGCTCAACTTGCCCTTACGGTAGAACACGAGTATCTTTTTCCAAGGCGATACCTTGAGAAACACCTTATCACCCACGATACTCGATATCCTTACGCTTCATATCCGCGTCACGACTTCGACGATCGAAGGCTATCTTCAAACTTTCACGGATTACTTTCACTTTTCATTCAGCATCCCTAATCAAATCCACCGAAAATCTTGCTTTCACCAAGCTCGGTCCAAAACAATGGTGTACGGCATTTACGCCCGTACAAAGCCTCATAAGGTGCCATCTTAATGCTCGATCGAAAATTTGTTGTTGTAAGCGAATTCAATCAACGGCAAATACCGTTCCCATGAACCACTAAACTCGAGGACGCAACATCTTAACATATCCTCAAGTATCCGAATTACCCGCTCGGATTGACCATCGGTTTGGGGTGAAAGGCGGTCTTGAAATGCAACTTGGTACCCAAAGCTTCTTGCAACTTTTTCCAAAACCGCGAGGTAAATCTCGGATCTCTATCCGACACGATAGAAATAGGCACCCGTGTAATTTCACAATCGAGAAAGCGTACAATTCCGCTAATTTGTCCATTGAAAAATCCGTGCGACGGGGACAAAGTGGGCCGACTTAGTCAATCGATCTACCACGACCCAAACCGCATCCTTCTTACTTGCGACAATGGCGGTCCGGATACAAAGTCCATTGTGACTCGATCCCATTTCCACTCGGGTATCGTGATTGGTGAAGTAATCTCGAAGGCACCGATGTTCCGCTTTCACTTGTTGACATATTAAACATCTTGAAACAAAGTCGGAGATGTCTCGCTTCATACCATGCCACCAAAATCGGCGTTTCAAATCATTGTACATCTTTGTACTCCCGGGTGGATTGGCATTTGGCTACAATGGGCTTCATTGAATTATCGAAATGAGTTCAATTCCTTGGGACACACAGACGACTTTTGAACTTCAAACAATCGTCATCGTCGATTTGAAACTCCGAGTCCTTGTTCGAACACACGCAGCCCGTTTTGCAACCAACTCGTCGTCGACTTTACGAGCTTCTCGAATTTGGTGTGTCAATAGTGGTTTGGCTTTCAATTCAGCCACTAACACACCGTCGGATCGGATGACAAGTGCACATTCATCGCTCGTAAAGTGAATAACGATTTACGACTCAAGGCATCCGCAACCACATTCGCCTTTCCGGGTGATAATCAATGATCGTTCATAATCCTTTAACAGCTCAAGCCAACGTCTTTGTCGCAGATTTAAGTCTCTTTGGGTCATCAAATATTTGAGACTTTTGTGATCCGAGTATACATGGCACCTTTCACCAAATAAGTAATGTCGCCAAATCTTTAAAGGCGAATACGATAGCGCCAATTCGAGATCATGAGTCGGATAATTTTTCTCATGTGGCTTTAATTGCCTCGACGCGCAGGCCACAACTCGACCTTCTTGCATTAATACGCAACCTAACCCAAGTAGAGAGGCGTCGCTATAGATAACAAACTCCTTGCGGACTCGGGTTGCACTAGAATTGGGGCTTCGGTCAAATAAGTTTTCAGTTGATCGAAGCTTTTTGGCATTTCTCCGTCCATTCGAACTTAACATCCTTTTGGAGTAACCGTCATCGGCGTGGCTATCGTTGAGAACCCTTTACAAATCGTCGGTAATAATAAGCAAGCCCCAAAAAACTCGAACCTCATTAATATTTCTGGAGGTTTCCAATTAAGTATGGCTGAAATTTTATTCGGTCGACTCGAATACCCGATCAGATACCACATGACCCAAGAAGCTAACCTCTCTTAACCGAACTCACACTTCTTGAACTTAGCATATAATTGCTTGTCCCATAAAATTTGCAAGCACTAACCGCAGTGTTCAGCATGTTCGGTCTCATTTCTTGAATAGACCAAGATGTCATCAATGAACACGACTACGAATCGATCCAAATATGGTCTAAAGATCCGATTCATTAAGTCCATAAATACCGCGAGGGCATTAGTGAGCCCAAACGGCATCACTAGGAACTCATAGTGACCATATCTCGCTCAAGGCGGTCTTGGGCACGCCGAATCTCGGATTCGCAATTGATAGTAGCCCGATCTCAAATCTATTTTCGAGAACACCGAGGCTCCCTTGATTGATCGAACAAGTCATCAATACGTGGCAACGGATATTTGTTCTTTATCGTCGCTTTGTTAAGGCGACGATAGTCGATGCACGATCGCATGGTTCCATCCTTCTTCTTCACGAACAGACACCGCGCACCCCAAGGCGAAAAACTCGGGCGAGCAAAACCTCTATCCACCAATTCTTGCAACCGAACTTTCAACTCCTTTAATTCCGTTGGGGCCATACGACACGGAGCTATCGAAATTGGAGTGGTACCGGTACCAATTCGATGCCAAATTCTATTTCGAACGGTGGTAAACCCGGTAATTCTTGGGAAAACATCCGGTATTCACAAACCACGCGCAGATTCGGGTTTCTTCTCGATTCCTTGTCATCGAAAGCACGACGCAAGGTACGCTTCGCACCCTTTTCTTACATATTTACGGGCCAACATCGGCGATATTACGGTGGCAACCCTTTTAAGTCCGTGGACTCAACCCAATTATTTCATTATTCGCGCACCTCAAATCGATAGTCTTGCTCTTGCAATTTACAACCGCATCGTGCATGGTCAACCAATCCAAACCAAGAATAACATCGAACTCATCGAGCGGCAAAAGCATCAAGTCCGCGGAAAACAAGAACCTCGGAACACTAGGGGACTTTTCTTGCACACTTTGTTAACAAGCACGTAATGACCCAAGGGTTTGACACCGAATTACAAACTCAAGAGACTCAATGGGCAAAGTCTTCTTGGATGCTAAGGTTTCACATATATATGAATGAGTAGAACCAGGTCAATCAAAGCAATTACATTTGTATTGAAAAGAGTGAAAGTACCGGTAATAACATCCGGAGGCGGCATCCTCGCGTGCGCGTATGGCATAAGTCCTAGCAGAGCACGAGCCTCGGATCGATGGTAGCATCTCTAGATCCTCTCGACCGCCAACGACATTGCCCATATTTCTAGGTGGTCTACCTCGGCGATGGTAGCACCGGGTTTGCACTCGACTTGCATTCTGCATTCGTGCATCCTCGGGCAATCCTTCATAAAGTGGTCGGCCGATCCACACTTATAGCGAGGAGCGATCACGAAACCAACAGCTCCCGAATGCCATTTGCCACAATGTGGACACTCCGCCCTCTCGGCGATCATTTCCGCCACCGGCGATCGAGGTGACTCGTGTGGTCACAGGGGTCGATCGCGTCCTCGTCTAGAAAAGCCCAAACGCCTCTAGACCGGCTCGCATCATCTCGAAATCTCTTCGATGCTTGTTGAAGAGACTTTCCGAGGACCTCTTCGAATTCTCCAATCCCCACATCAGCTTTTTGTTTCTCCTTTCTAAGCTCTTGACTTTACAAGCTCGCTCAACAAGTACTACGAACTCTCGTATCTCGAGAATGCCAACAAACATCCTTATATCATCATTCAGCCCATCCTCGAAGCGTTTACACATAATAGCTTCGGACGAAATGCATTCTCGCAGCGACGGCTAAGCCTCACAAACTTTCGTTCGTAGTCGATAACGGACATAGAACCTTGCTTAAGATCAAGGAACTCCCTCCGCTTTTGGTCGATGAATCTCGATTGATATACTTTTTTGAACTTCGGTTAGAAAGAATTCCCAAGTCACTTGCTCTCTAGGCACCACAAGTCGAGTACTCCACCAATAGTAGGCGGACTCGCGTAGCAAGGAGATGGTACACTTTAAGCACTCATCGGGTGTACAGGATAGCTCATCAAGCACCGGATAGTGTTATCTAACCATAATTCAGCTCGCTTCGGCATCATCATCATCCGTAGCCTTAAATTCAGTGGCCCCATGTTTTGAATCCTATCGATGGGGCTTACGACCTTATTGGGTCATCACCGGAGGTATCGTGAGGTCTTGGGGTTGCATTCGTCGGGAATGGAGGTGGTGGAACAGTAGTGTTGGTTCGAATGTATTGATTAAACCATTCGTTCATCACACTATAAAAGGCTTGCCTAGCCTCATCATTAGGATTACTGGCCATAGGTTGAGAGTCCGGCGCTGTCCCTTCTTGCGGAGCAGCGCCACACTCTCCACATCATCAGCTATCGCTCGGTTGGGATCGGGATCCATTGCTATAAACAATCATGAAGTCAAATTGTCAGAATTCATCACACTATCGATTCATCATTTAATGGCATGTATAGCTAAACCCCAAACACATCACGGTAGTCCTAGAATCGACTAAACCGTGGCTCTGATACCAATAAAATTGTAACACCCCAAAACCCGAGACCATCGCGATTGTCGGACCCGAGGGTTAACAAACCAAGTTCACATGTTTTTGCCCACCAATTTGACATTTCCAGTCAGGCTGGAAAACTGCGTCACTGTCGCCTTAAAAATCATATCTCGAGTTTCAAAACTCGGAAACTGGTTTCGTAAATTTTCCTGAATTTAGACTCATATATCCATCCATGGATTTATTTCTAGGATTTTGGTCGGGCCAATTGGTACAGTTTATTAGTTAAAGTTACCCCTGTTACAGGGATCGACTGCTCCGACCTTCGCGCGGTATAACTTGAATATCTCTCTGTACAGGGCTTTAATTCTGGTGTCGTTTGTTTCTAATGAATCTAGACTCAAAATGGAATCTGTACATATAAGATATATCTCCTAATTCTTTTGGATAATTTATAGTGAATTTTTAAAGTTGCGACAGGGAACCCAGAAACCATTCTGGCCCTGTCTCACAATAGCTTTAATATCTCTTAACCTGTAACTCCTATGACCGTTTCATTTCTTCCATATGAAAATAGACTCATCAAGGTTCATTTACATAGCTTATTCACTATCTAATTCCATTCCTATGAATTTTGGTGATTTTTCACATTCACGCCACTGCAGCTGGCAGCATCTGTTTTAAGATAGGACTCACCTATTTGGTGGTCTCCATGATTCAACTAGCCTTACCATACATAGGTTCATATATGATCATTTTAACCGTGCCAATGGCTGATCATATGACCAACATTCTCATTTCAAGCCATAGCCACATCATGACACAAAATATATACATACAACCCACAATTAGTCTAAGTTCATACTTCCCTTTTCGAGCCATTTTCGCACGGTACGTACATACTTACATTACAACATATTTAACAAACAAGGGTAGTCCTATACATGCCATCTCAAGTTCAAACAAAATTTATACCAAAATGGAGGCTTGATAGTGTGGATGACTTGACTTCAACGATCCCAAATCCGATTGCCTCGGCGAAATCTAGAAAACTAAGAGCCAAAGCAACGGGTAAGCATTTTTATGCTTAGTAAGTCTCAAGGAATATAATGAACTATAATTTACAGCAATACATTCACATAGCCAAATGCATCATTTCATTAATACACATTCTTACTTCATACTTCATCATTATATAAGTTCGCAAAGCATCAATCAATTCAATAACTGAAATTCATTAGTCGATTGAGCGAATGTTGCTCAAACACGTCGACTTTCCAATGCACATATAACGTACCTTATCCTTTGGGCTGTCCGAGTGTACTAATTAAATTCATTTCAGCAACCAACACTCACCTCCAGCCCAAGATTCTTGAATATAACCGGATATAATCAAGTGCACAAATGCCTTGGTCTTAGCCGGATAGAATAACTTCGCACGAATGCCTTTGGTCTTAGCCGGATGTAGCCACTAGCACAATTGCCTTGGTCTTAACCGGATATAATTTCAGCATAATTGTCTTGGGCTTAGCCGGATATCATTCAATTTCTCATGCACACATACATCAATAATCATTGGACATACATATTTCATTTTCGTTACTAAGGCTCAAACACAATTAATATCATTAGCATATTCGCCGGGACTTAGCCGGGTGGAATTCAAATACTCATACACACCTAATCAATAATCATACACATCCATATTTCATCTCACATAATTCAAGTAAGGTCACTTCTTGAGGACTTACCTCGGATGTTGTCGAACGGCTTTTTCGGCTATTCGATCACCTTTTCCTTCCCTTGTCCAATTGTGGCCCTCTTGGCTCTTGAGCTAATTCAAACAAATTCAATTTATTAAAACCTCATTGTGCTTGCTTATGGCGAATATGACAAGGATTTTAGATGGTCATATGGCCACTCTTTAGCTTGAATACACAATGGTCATGCACATTTTATACTACATCAAGCAATTCAATACAATTTGTTTGAACATCAAGGAAATGCTAAGGCCTTCAATGGGCTACCCAAGGCGAATATTCATGTACATGTTGAGGTCAAAATTTGCATAATACCTCACAAAAACAGCATGCAATCTACTAATTAATGCTTGCACATTGTGGCCCAAAACTTATAATATAGCATCAAGCACTTATATGTGTGCTAGGCGAATTGTGCTTGCAATTTCACAAGCATTCTTCCACATTTTCTTCTTTAAATCAATATATTCATCACTTAGTTCATAACCAAACAAAATGTGCAATCATATATATGCATATATGAGCATGGCGAATTTTCAAAGTGTCCATAGCCATCCAAAACACAAACTTTTAACTAACATGCAAGAAGCATGAATCATGCTCAAGAATGCATCATGGCCAAGTATGACAATCATGCTCCTTTTCAACTTTAATCATGATAAAACAAAGAGAAAACTCAAAATCTTACTCATGAGTAGAAAATCCATCATTGCATGCATCATCATCAAGCTTCACACTTAGCATGCAATGGCTTTATCACTATAACAACTTTGGCCAAATACCATTTCCATGGCATACCAAAGATTTGAGCCATGGCTAACATGCACATCAAGTTAGCAACCAAAACATGCATGAAACTCCCAACACAACCCCATACATACCTTAATCTTGATGCAAATTTAGCCAAATCACCTTCTAGATCTCTTCTAAACAAAGGAAATGAAGCAAAATCCTTCTTCCTCTTAGTATTTTCGCTAAAAAGATGAGAAAGGATGAACAAGTTTTTTGTTTTCTCCTCTTGGTTGCACGGCAATGGGGGGAATGCTACTCTCTCACACACATTTTTTTCATTCTTTTCTCACCCATGCTTATTTGTTTATGATTTTCTCCCTAATGCCCAACAAAACATGTTTCATGACATGTTTAACCCATATTCTTTGTCATGGCCGGCCATTACTTGTAAAAAGGGGGAATTTGACATGCAAGTCCATTATTTTGCATGCATGCTTTAATTAGTCATCACATATTTCCCTATCGTACTTTCAAAGTTTACTACTAAGTCCTTTCTTATAAATTAGCACCTAATTAATAAAAATCGAGACACGAAATATTTACGCATACCAATTCCACATTCAATAAGTACGGAATATAACACTTAATTATTCTTGTGACTCGGTTTCGTGGTCCCGAAACCACTCTCCGACTAGGGTCACATTCGGGGTGTCACAGTGATCGCTCCTGCTATAAGTGTGGATCGGCCGACCACTTTATCAAGGATTGCCCGAGGTTGCTTGAACAAAATGTAAGTCAAAGTGGAAACCCGGGTGCTACCACTGCTCGAGGTAGGCCATCCAGAAATGCGGGCAATGCTAGTGGCGGTCAGAGAGGGTCGAGAGATGCTACAACAAGACCCGAGGCTCGTGCTCCTGCTAGGACTTATGCCATACGCGCACGCGAGGATGCTACCTCAACAGATGTCATTACCGGTACTTTCACTCTTTTCGATACTAATGTGATTGCTTTGATTGACCCTGGTTCTACTCATTCTTATATATGCGAAACCTTAGAATCCAGTAAGACTTTGCCTATTGAGTCTACTGAGTTTGTAATTCGGGTGTCAAACCCCTTGGGTCATTACGTGCTTGTCAACAAAGTGTGTAAGAAAAGTCCCCTAGTATTTCGAGGTTCTTGTTTTCCGGCGGACTTGATGCTTTTGCCGTTCGACGAATTCGACGTTATTCTTGGTTTGGATTGGTTGACCATGCACGATGCGGTTGTAAATTGCAAAAGCAAGACTATCGATCTGAGGTGCGCGAATAACGAGATAATTCGGGTTGAGTCTACGGACTTAAAGGGGTTGCCAGTTGTAATATCAGCAATGTTGGCCCAGAAATATGTAAGAAAAGGGTGCGAAGCGTACCTTGCGTATGTGCTCGATGACAAGGAGTCAGAAAAGAAACCCGAATCTGTGCCAGTGGTTTGTGAATACCCGGATGTTTTCCCTGAAGAATTGCCGGGTTTACCACCTATTCGGGAAATAGAGTTTGGCATCGAATTGGTACCTGGTACCACTCCAATTTCGATAGCTCCGTATCGTATGGCACCAACGGAATTAAAGGAGTTGAAAGCTCAATTGCAAGAATTGGTGGATAGAGGTTTTGCTCGTCGAGTTTTTCACCTTAGGGTGCGCCGGTGTTGTTTGTGAAAAGAAGGATGGAACCATGAGGTTGTGCATCGACTATCGTCGACTTAATAAAGCGGCGATAAAGAACAAATATCCGTTACAGCGTATCGATGATTTGTTCGATCAAGCGAAGAACCTCGGTGTTCTCGAAAATAGATTTGAGATCGGGCTATTATCGATTCATGAATTCGAGATTCGGACGTACCCAAGAGGCTCTTCTTGAGCGAGATATGGTCACTACGAGTTCCTAGTGATGCCGTTTGGGCTTACTAATGCCCTGCGGTATTTATGGATTTGATGAATCGGATCTTGAGACCATATTTGGATGTTCGTAGTTGTGTTCATTGATGACATCTTGGTCTATTCAAGAAATGAGACCGAACATCTTTGAACACACGAGGTTAGTCTTTGCAAATTTTACGGGATAAGCAATTATATGCTAAGTTCACAAGTGTGAGTTACGGTTAAGAGGTTAGCTTCTTGGGGCATGTAGTATCTGCATCGGGTATTCGAGTCGACCGAACAAAATTTCAGCCATACTTAACTGGAAGCCTCAGAAATATTACCGAGGTTCGAGCTTTTTGGGGCTTGCGGTTATTACCAACGATTTGTAAAAGGTTTCTCAACGATATCCACGCCAATGACGGCTACTCCAAAAGGATGTTAAGTTGAATGGACGGAGAAATGTCGAAAAGTTTCGATCAATGAAAACTTATTTGGTGAAGCCCCAATTCTAGTGCAACCGAATCGGCAAAGAGTTTGTCATCTATAGTGACGCCTCCCTACTTGGGTTAGGTTGCGTATTGATGCAAGAAGGTCGAGTTGTGGCCTATCGTCGAGGCAATTAAAGCCACATGAGAAAAATTATCCGACCCATGATCTCGAATTGGTCGCCATCGTATTCGCCTTAAAGATATGGCGACATTACTTAGTTGGTGAGAAGTGCCATGTGTATTCGGATCACAAAAGTCTCAAATATTTGATGACTCAAAGAGACTTAAATCTGCGACAAAGACGTTGGCTCGAGTGTTAAAGGATTATGAGCTGGTCATTGACTATCACCCGGAAAGGCGAATGTGGTTGCGGATGCCTTAAGTCGTAAATCATTATTCGCTTTCTGAGCGATGAATGTGCACTTGTGCGTTCGATCCGACAATGTGTTAGTAGCTGAATTGAAAGCCAAACCATTATTGATACATCAAATTTGTGAAGCTCAAAAAGTCGACGATGAGTTGGTTGCAAAATGAAATTTGAGTGTGTTCGAACAAGGAATCGGAGTTTGGATCGATGATGACGATTGTTTGAGGTTCGTGGGTCGTCTGTGTGTTCCAAAGAATTGAGAACTTATTTCGATAATTCGAACGAAGCCCATTGTAGCCGAATGGCAATCCACCGTGGAGTACGAAGATGTACAACGATTTGAAACGTCGGTTTTGGTGGCATGGTATGAAGCGAGACATCTCCGACTTTGTTTGAGATGTTTAATATGTCAACAAGTGAAAGCGGAACATCAAGTGCCTTGAGGATTACTTGACCGATTACGATACCCGAGTGGAAATGGGATCGAGTCACAATGGACTTTGTTTTGATTGCCATTGTCGCAAGTAAGAAGGATGCGATTTGGGTTGTTGTTGATAGACCGACTAAGTCGACTTACTTTATCCCTCGTATGCACGGATTTTTCATTGGATAAACTAGCTGAATTATACGTTTCTCAGTTGTGAGATTACAAGGGTACCGATTTACATTGTGTCGGATAGAGATCCGAGGTTCACCTCGCGATTTTAGAAGAAATTGCAAGAAGCTTTGGGTACCAAGTTGTATTTCAGCATCGCCTTTCACCCCCAAACCGATGGTCAATCCGGCGGATAATTCAGATACTTGAGGATATGTTGAGATGTTGCATCCTCGAGTTCGATGGTTCATGGAGCAGTACTTACCTTTGATTGAATTAAGCACAACAATAGTTTTCAATCAAGTATTAAGATGGCGCTTACGAGGCCTTGTGCGGGCGTAAATGCCGTACAACATTGTTTTGGTGAGCTCGGTGAGAACAAAATTTTTGGAGTGGATTTGATTAAAGATGCTGATGAAAGTAAAAGTAATCCGTGAAAATCTGAAGATAGCCTCCGATCGTCAGAAGTCGTACGCGGATCTGAAACGAAAAGACATTGAGTATCAAGTGGGAGATAAAGTGTTTCTTAAAGTTTCGCCTTGGAAAAAGATACTCAGATTTGGCCGTAAAGGCAAATTGAGCCCGAGGTTTATCGGGCCATATGAGATATCCGAACGAGTCGGTCCAGTTATGTATCATTTAATTTTACCCCCTGAACTTGAAAAGATTCACGACGTCTTTCATGTTTTGATGCTTCGGCGCTATAGATCTGATCCGTCGCACGTAATTAGTCCATCAGAGGTTGAAATTCAATCCGATATGAGTTATGAAGAAGAACCGATTCGTATCCTAGCTCGTGAAGTGAAGGAGTTGCGAAACAAAAGGGTTCCGTTAGTAAAAGTGTTATGGCTCAAACACGGGATGGAAGAAGCTACTTGAGAACCCGAGAGCTCTATGAAAGAGCGTTACCCAAACCTATTTACGGTAAGATTTTCGGGACGAAAATTTCTTAAGTGGGGAGAGTTGTGACACCCAAAATTGACCCTAGTCGGAAGTGGTTTGAGACCTCTAAACCGAGTCACCGAAATGTTTGAATGTAATATTTATTGTCTAGAATATGTAATTATGAATGTGTGAAAATTTCAAGTTCGATTTAGTCGATTGCATGTGAATTCAGTTAGTAGGACTTGTGTGACACTTTTGAAAAGTGAAAGGCTAATCTATAAGGACCTAATAGTGCATGTAGTCAAAGGGGAGGACTTGCATGTCAAATTCCCCCAAGTTGTAGTGGCGGCCATGACAAGGAATCATGGCCTAAACATGTCATGAAACATGTTTTGTTGGTGCATTAGGGAGAAACAATAAACAAATAAGTATGGGTAATAAAGAAAGAAAAAAAAATGTGTGTGTGTGAGTGAAACCCCCCATTGCCGTGCATTGTGGAAGAGAAAAGAAAAGAAAAAAAAATTGTTCATCCATCTTTTCATTCTCTCTTGACCGAAAATACTAGAGGAAGGAAGGAATTTTGCTTCATGTTTGTTTTGGAAGAGGATTAGGAAGAGGTTGGCTATACTTGCAACAAGATTAAGGTATGTTTGAGGTTGTGCCATGAGATTCATGCACGTTTTTAGTTGCTAGCTTGATGTTCTTGGTAGCCCATGGTTCAAATCTTTGCTATGTCATGGGAATGAAATTCGGCCAAAGTAAATGTGGTGTTAATGCCATTGCATGCTAAATATCCAGCTTGATAATGATACATGTGATGGGGGATTGAGGGCTCTTAGATTTTCTTTTAGCATTTTTGAATGAGATACTAAGTTCTTTGTTTAATCATGACCAAAATTATGGTGTTGTGATGTATTCGGCCATGATACATCCATAAGTGTGATTTATGCTCAGTGCATGGAAAGTAAGATTTGTGTATTGAAATTTTGTTCATGTTTAGTTACAATCAACTTGAGATTCGGCTCTAGCATATATATATGTATATATCTTTGCACACGATGTATTGGTATGACATATATGCTATTTCAAGGTGTATATTTGCTTGTGATGATGTCTCGATTATGAAGTAAATGAGAGATGTGCATTGAGCTACGATATGTAATGCGTTAGTAGTAAAATGTATGCTGTTTTGTGTGGTATTAAGTGTATAATTGGCCTCAACATAGACATGTATGTTCGGCCACATGAGGGAAATTGGTGTGCATGCATTCGGTTAGAGGCAAGCATATTGATGCCTATTCTTGGCTTAGAAAATTGACTAAGAGGAATATTAACTAATGTGTTGAGTTCGATTCATGATTTCGTACATATGCGACTTTGATGCCTAATGAGTATATATATTGGCTAGGTATCTTGAATTCCTCTTCGATGCTCAAATGATAAAACCAATTTATTTGTTAAATTAAGCTCAAGAGCAAAGGGAGCTAAATCCGATAAGGGAAGGAAAAAGTCGTCGAATAGCCGTCGAAATCGTTCGACCACGTCCGAGGTAAGTTCTTGAGTAATAGAGCTTAAATTCGAATTGATTAGATCATGTTTAAAGCAAATTAAAATCATGCTCTTTGTGTGTGGCTATTGAGCGAAATTGCAAGTGTAAAAAGTGCCTTGTGTTTGAGTTTTGCTATTGAAAATGAAATCTGAATGTGTCATAATTTATTGATAATTGTGCTCGGTTATTGAATGATGTCGGGCTAAGTCCCGAAGGCTTTGTGCTAAGTGACTATATCCGGACTAGGATCCAAAGGCATTCGTGCGAGTTAATAAATCCGGGCTAAGCCCGAAGGCATTGTGCAAGTTACTAAACCCGAGTTAAGTCCCGAAGGCATTCGTGCAAGTCGCTATAACCGGGCTTCGTCCCGAAGGCATTTGAGCGAGTCTTTATATCCGGTTAAATTCCGAAGGTATGTGATTCTAGAATAAGCGATCTTGCTGTAAAATTTCAGTTAATGCGCTTGAAAAAAATTCCAGCAATGAGGTATGTTCATATGAGCTTGAATTAGTTGATTCCCTTCGAATAATATTCGCTCAGTCGAGTAATGAGTTTCCGGTATTTGACTAAGGTGATCCCTTATGTATGAACATAGGGGTTGGAATGTGAAATGAGTATGATATTGAGAATTTGTGCATATGAAATTATCCGTTAGCTTTATGAATGCTATGCTTTTGTTGTGCTGGAATTTCTTGCTCAAACTTGCTAAGCATAAATTGCTTACTCCGTTCCTTTGTTTCTCTGTTTTATAGATTTTGCTCGTTAGCGATCGGATTCGGGATCATTGAAGTGAAGTCATCCACACTATCAAACCCCCTTTTTGGTACTCTTTTGGTTGAACTTTGGATATGGCATGTATAGGACTACCCTCGATTGTTTTTAAGTTCTTTGTGATGTATATGTGTACGGCCATGCGAAAATGGTTCGTAAAAGTAGAGGATGGAATTTGACCATTTGTGCTTGTAATTATATTTGGTTTCATGATGTGATTATGGTTTGGAATGAGAGTGTTGGTCACATGATCGGCCATTGGAATGGCTAAATATGATCATATGTGGACCTATGTATGTCAAAATTATAGTTGGCCCATGGAAACCACAAGATAGGTAAAGTTTACCTTGAAAATAGATACTGGCAGCAGCAGTGGTGCGGATTTGAAAAATCGCCAAAATTTGTAGGAATGGTATTAAATAGTGAATAAGTTATGTAAACGAACCTTGACGAGTCTATTTTCATATGAAAGTAACGAAACGATCATATGAACAGTATACCCAGAGACATTAAAGTTCTCGTGAGACAGGGTCAGAATGGTTTCTGGGTCCCCTGTCGCGACTTTGAAAATTTTCTGTAAATTATCCAGAAAGAATTAGAAGTCACGCCTTATATATGCAGATTCCATTTTGAGTCTAGTTTCATTAGAAACAAACGGAACCAGTATTAAATCCCTGTACAGAGAGATATTCAAGTTGTAACGCGAGAAGATCAGTGTAGTCGACCCCTGTAACATGGGTGACTTTAACTAATAAACTGTACCAATTGGCCTGACCAAAAATTATAGAAATAAATCCATGAATGGATATATGAGTCTAAATTCAGGGAAAATTTACGGAATCAGTTTCCGAGTTTTGAAACTCGAGATATGATTTTTAAGGCGACAGTGACGCAGTTTTCCAGCCTGTCTGGAAATGCCAAATTGATCGGTACTTTAAGAGGATTTGTCTCGTTAACCCCTCGTGTCCGACACCAGCGATGGTCTTGGGTTCGGGATGTTACACTTATAATTATTTATTTACAATTTATTATGAATTTTTAAAGTCAGAATAGAGGATCCAAAAATCACTCTGGCCCTGTTTCACAAGGTTTCAAATATCTAATGAAGTATAATTTATATGCCTGTTTTTTTTAATCCATATGAAAATAGACTCATTAAGCTTAAATTTCATAACTTTATCATCATTTAATTCCATTTATACTATTTTTAGTGATTTTTAAAATTCATGTCATTGCTGCAGCAATATTCTGTTTTAAGGCAAATTTCATCTTTTCATGAGTTATTATGAACTAGATAACCTATTAAACTTCCATGATATCAAAACATGATCTAAATTTAACCATCACCATGACTTATCAATGTCAAACATTTTCTCAACCAATCATGGCCATATCATAAAATTATTTACACAAAATAAGTATATTGCTATACATGCCATACTTAAGTTTTACAAGCCATTTACCCGGATGAAAGTCCTTTGGATAGTGTGATCGAACCTTGACCCGTCCCGATTCTGAAGTGGCTTGTTCAAAACTACTGATAAATAAAGAGGAGGAGTAAGCATAAATGCTTAGTAAGTTCATATGTAAATAACAAGTAACATAACAATACAAATATACCAAACAACTTTAGCATGGTATCACCAAAACATATATCACATTTCTAAACATCATTCATCATCTTACCACCTTATCGTTGTTGTATCTATTTTCAACCCGAGGGTTAAGAACATACCTGTCCAAAGTGTCCATTTCACAACACTTACCAAAACGTCGCTTGCATCTTAAGTGTTCTTCCATTTCACTAGAAATTTCACCCGTTGAACACATCGGAATACAACTTGGATACACGGATAATTTGCACATAAGTGCCTCATATGTAATCAAGAAATCATGTAACCCGCCCCTAAGTGAACTCGGACTCAACTCAACGAGTTCGGATGCC
The DNA here is from genome assembly GCF_025698485.1 of Gossypium arboreum. Lineage (NCBI taxonomy): Eukaryota > Viridiplantae > Streptophyta > Magnoliopsida > Malvales > Malvaceae > Gossypium > Gossypium arboreum. The sequence goes on from NC_069082.1 coordinate 98,797,095, forward strand.
TAGTTACATTTCACAAACTAGGACTCAACTCAACGAGTTCGGACATTCGCATCCATAAGTGAACTCGGACTCAACTCAACGAGTTCGGATGCTCAACCATCCTAGTGACATGTCACTTGTATCCTAATCTATTCCTAAGGTTCAAACGGGCTTTTTCCCTCGATCTCACATTTGCCGTCTTCCATGGAATATCGGAACCGATACTCGGTAGCAATTCATATTTATCAAGTAGTAAACATAATTTGCATATTACTCAATATTAACCACAAAGCATAATATTTCACGATTAAAAATCAGCATATCATATAATTAACATTAATAACTTAAAAATAACATTTGTGCTACATTATTTACACATGAACTTACCTTGGTACCAAAATATAAAGATTTTACAATTTAGTCCACAATATTTTCTTTTCCTCGATCGCGACTTGAATCTCGTTTCTCTTGATTATGGAGCTTGGAAGCTTGAAACAAACCCTAACTATGGAGAACCCTTGAAATTTCGGCCTAATGAAGAAGATGGACAAAAATTGGCTTTTAATTTTGTTTTTAATTCATTTTAATAACTAAATGACCAAAATGCCCTTACTACTAAACTTTCCAAAAATTCCATCCATGTCCAATTTTTGTCCATAGACTTAGAAATTGGTCAAATTGCTATTCAAGACCTCCTAATTAATATTTCAATGCAATTTCATACTAAAAACTTCTAGAATGCAAATTTTGCAACTTATTCGATTTAGTCCCTACTTTCAATTTAAGCACTTTAGGCATAGAATTTCGTCATGAAATTTTCACACAATCATGCAATCATATCATATTCATCAAAATAATTATAAAATAATTATTGCTATCTCAGATTTGTGGTCACGAAACCACTATTCCAATTAAGCCCTAATTCAGGATATTACAACTCTTCCCCCCTTTTAAGGATTTTCGTCCTCGAAAATCTTACCGGTAAATAGGTGTGGGTATTGGGTTTTCATAGTTTCTTCAGGTTCCCATGTAGTCTCTTCTACCCCATGCTTTTGCCACAACACTTTCACAAGTGCAACACTTTTATTTCTTAGTTGTTTGACTTCTCGAGCTAAAATCTTAATCGGTTCTTCTTCATAAGTCATATCCGGTCGTAGTTCAACTTCATCGGTAGAAAATATATGTGAAGGATCGAACGATCTCGACGTAACATAGATCGTGAAACACATCATGAATCTTCTCTAATTCAGGTGGTAGCGCTAGCCGATATGCTACCAGTCCAACTTTTTCAATTATTTCATACGGTCCAATAAAACGCGGACTTAACTTGCCCTTTCGTCCAAATCTAAGGACTTTCTTCCATGGAGACACTTTCAAAAATACCTTATCACCAACTTGAAACTCCATTTCTTTTCGTTTCAAATCCGCATAAGATTTCTATCTATCTGAAGCAGCTTTCAAACAATCTCGAATCACTTTCACCTTTTCTTTGGTTTCTTTTATTAAATCAACTCCATAAATCCGATTTTCCTTGAGTTCAGTCCAATACAATGGCGTCCGACATTTACGACCATATAATGCTTCATAAGGTGCCATCTGCAAACTCGTCTGATAACTATTATTATAAGCAAATTCTACCAATGGTAAGTACCTTTCCCAACAATCTTGAAATTCCAATACGCAACATCTGAGCATGTCTTCAAGAATCTGAATTACTCTCTCTGATTGTCCATCAGTTTGTGGATGAAAGGCAGTGCTAAAATTTAACTTTGTACCTAATGCCTCTTGCAACTTTTGCCAAAACCGTGAGGTAAACCTCGGATCTCTATCCGAAATGATTGAAAAAGGTATCCCATGAAGTCTAACAATCTCGGATATACAATTCAGCCAACCTATTAAGAGAATAATCATGCGTCTAGGAATAAAATGAGCCGATTTAGTCAGTCTGTCAATTATTGCCCAGATGGCATTTTTCTTCCCTGGAGTTAACGGCAACCCTGATATAAAATCCATAGTAATCCGATCCCATTTCCATTCAGGAACCATAATAGGGTAAAGTAATCCTGAAGGTACTTGGTGTTCAGCTTTCACTTGTTGACAAACTAAGCACTTTGATACAAACTCGGAAATATCTCTTTTCATTCCACTCCACCAATACATTTTCTTTAAGTCATTATACATTTTCGTACTGCCCGAATGAACCGCCAAACAACCATTATGTGCTTCATGCAAAATCTTTTGAATCAACTCATCATTTTTAATTTACACAAATCCGATTTTAAACATCAAACAACCATCGAACCGATTCGAAATCGATCCGTGTCGACTTCACCTTTATTTTCTCTTGGCTAGCAAATCTTGATCATTTTTACGAGCTTCAAAATCTCTTGTAAAAACATCGGTCTTGCTCTTAACTCTTCTAGAATCGAACCGTCATCGACATTTTCAAGCGAGTGTTCATAACTCTCAAAGCAAACAACAACTTTTCGCTTAAAGCATCGGCAACCACATTTACTTTTCCCGGATGATAATCAATAACAAGCTCGTAATCTTTCAATAACTCTAACCATCTTCGCTGTCTCAAATTCAAGTCTTTTTGTGACACCAAGTATTTAAGACTTTTGTGATCGGTATATACTCGGCACTTTTCACCATACAAATAATGTCGCCAAATCTTCAAAGCAAACACCACTGTAGCCAATTCCAAATCGTGAGTAGGATAATTCCTCTCATGAGGTTTTAACTGCCTCGAAGCATAAGCCACCACTTTTCCTTCTTGCATGAGTACACACCCCAAACCATTTAGAGAAGCATCACTATACACCACAAATTCTTTACCTGATTCGGGTTGTATCAACACTGGTGTTTCAGTTAATAACTTTTTCAATTTAATTCTTCGAAACTCTATTGACATTTTTCCGTCCATTCAAATTTAACATCCTTTCGGAGTAGTCTAGTCATAGGATTCGCAATTATAGAAAATCCATTTACAAACCGCCGATAATACCCAGCTAGCCCCAAGAAACTCCTAACTTCAGTTACATTTTTCGGTGGTTTCCAATCAACAATGGCTGAAATTTTACTAGGATCAACCCGTATACCATCACCTGAAACAATATGACCCAAAAATCCAGCTTCCCGGAGCCAAAATTCACTTTTACTAAACTTAGCATACAGTTGCTTATCTCTCAAAGTTTACAAAACTATCCTCAAATGCTCAGCATGCTCTGTCTCATCTTTTGAATAAATTAAAATATCATCTATAAACACCAAAACAAATCTGTCCAGGTATGGCCGAAATATGCGATTCATTAAGTCCATAAACACAGCAGGAGCATTTGTCAACCCTAATGGCATAACTAAAAATTCATAATGACCTTACCTTGTTCTAAAAGCAATTTTAGGCACATCTGACTCTTTCACTCGCAGCTGATAATACCCAGATCTCAAGTCAATCTTTCAAAACCATGTTGCTCCTTTTAGCTGATCAAACAAGTCATCAATTCTCGGTAATGGATACTTGTTTTTGATTGTCACCTTGTTTAACTACCGATAATCAACACATAATCTCATAGAACCATCCTTCTTTTTCACAAATAACACGGGAGCACCCCAAGGTGAAAAACTTGGTCTCACAAAGCCTTTATCAGTCAACTCTTGCAACTGCGACTTTAATTCTTTCAACTCTATTGGTGCCATTCTATATGGAGCAATCGAGATCAGAGCTGTTCCCGGTATCAAATCTATACCAAATTCTACTTTCCTGACTGGAGGCAAACCAGGCAATTCTTCTGGAAATACATCCGAAAATTCACACACAACCAGCACTGATTCAACTTTCTTTTCAACTTCTTTTGTATTAATTACATACGCCAAATAAGCTTCATAACCCTTTCTCAAATATATCTGAGCTGACATCGAAGAAATCATACTAAATATTGCCTCTAATTTGTCTGGTTCAACCCGCAAGATTTCACCACTTTCACATTTTAATTCTATAACCTTTTCTTTGCAATTTATTATAGCATCATGCAATGTCAACCAATCCATACCCAAAATAACATCAAATTCATCAAACGGCAACAACATCAAGTCGGCCGGAAAGTAATGACCCCGAATCATTAAAGGGCATTTCTTGCATACTTTATCAACTATCACACATTTGCCTAGTGGATTCGACACTCTAATCATAAATTATGTGTTCTCAACAGGTATATTCATACTAGACACCAGTTTCATGCATACATATGAATGAGTAGAACCGGGATCAATCAAAGCAATAACATTAGTATCATAAAGAGAAAATGTACCGATAATCACATCGGGTGAGGAAGCATCTTCACGCGCTTTAATAGCATAATTTCTAGCTGGAGCTCTTCCTTCAGATCTAAGCTGTTGCATCTCGGCTACATTCTTCGCTTGTTTCACTTCCACTTTTCTCGGATACCTTCCCTCGAGTCGCACCACTAGCTTTTACATTTCGAAATTTTTCTTTCTCAGCTCTCTCTGGGCAGTCTATAATAAAATGATCCGAAGAACCACATCGAAAACATTCATTTGCTCTGCACGGACCAAAATGATTTCTACCACATCGCTAGCACTCAGGTTTAACAAATCTCGTATTTCCCGCACTAGCCGCAGAAGTAGCCTGAGATTTAGGACCCACATTTCGCTTCTTAAAATTTCCATATAATTACTTAGCTGAAACTTGGGAACGAGGATTCATATTTCTTGACTTTCCAGTTTGTTGTGAGGGTGCATTACTCATTGGTCTTTTCTTCCAATTTCATGTTTCAGATTCTACCTTTTCTTTTCCTTGATAATTCTTGACCTTGCAAGCTCGATCGACAAGTACCACCATTTCTTTTAGTTCAAGGATCCCAACAAATACCTTAATGTCTTCGTTAAGCCCGTCTTCAAATCGTCGGCACATCTTGGCTTCTGTAGGAACATATTCCTTGGCATACTTACTCAATCGAACAAACTCTCTTTCATATTCTGAGACTGTCATATTACCTTGCTTCAGCTCAAGAAACTCTTTACATTTCTAATCAATAAATCTTTCACTAATATATTTCTTCGAAACTCTTCTTGAAAGAATTCCCGAGTTACCTGTCTTTCGGTACCACGAAATCAAAGTCTTCCACCAATTATAGGCTGAATCTCTCAACAAAGATGTAGCACATTTCAAACATTCTTAAGGTGTACAAGATAATTCATCAAATACCCGGATAGAATTTTCAAGCTAGAACTCGCTTCTCTACATCATCATCAATATTTGCTCTAAATTCTTCACCCCTTGTTTACGAATTCATCCTTGGGGTTACGTGAAATTTTATCATATCCACTCCACGAGGCATCGGAGGCATAGGTTGAGGAATTGGGGAGGTGGGGAGGTCGTACATTTGAGTTCGTGCTGAATGAACTCGATGTACCATGCACTCATCATTTGGAGAAAGGCTTCCGATCCTTTTCTCCTCCTCACGACTAATGATGAGGGGTGGGTTTTCGATCGTGCTGCCCTTCAGCCGGAGTGGCGTATTACATTCTACTTCATCTGCCACAGCTAGATCGGGATCCATTTACTATATAAAAATCATTTAAAAAGGTTAGAAGTCGTCACACTATCACAATTCATACATATGACATATATAGCAAAATCCGTACATACAACACGTAGTCCGAGAACTGACTAAACCTGCTCTGATACCACCAAATGTAATGCCCCCACTCGTGAAACCATTGCCGGATTCGAGCTTGAGGGGTTACCGAACATAATTTATCAAATTAAGAACTTCAAATCATTTGTTTCTACATTCACAGCTTTCTAGCTACCCGCGTCACAGTTACAAGAAAAATCATATCTCGAGTTACGAAACTCGAAATCAAGATCCGTTAATTTTCCATAAATCTATACTCATATATATATTTACTAATTTTTTTCTAGGATTTTTGGTTGGGCCAATTAGTACAGTTTATTAGTTAAAGTCTCCCTTGTTTCAGGGTTTGACTGCTCTGACCTCTGTGTATTACGAATCCGATATCTCTCTATACAGAATTTCAATGACTATGACGTTTCTTTCTCTTAAAACTAGACTCAACAAGGAATCTTTAAATATAAATAATGACTTATAATTATTTGTTTACAATTTATTATGAATTTTTAAAGTCAGAATAGAGGATCCAGAAATCACCCTGGCCCTGTTTCACAAGGTTTCAAATATCTGACAAAGTATAATTTATATGCCTGTTTTTTTAATCCATATGAAAATAGACTCATTAAGCTTAAATTTAATAACTTGATCATCAATTAATTCCATTTATACTATTTTTAGTGATTTTTAAAATTCATGTCATTGTTGCAGCAATATTCTGTTTTAAGGCAAATTTCATCTTTTCATGAGTTGTTATGAACTAGATAACCTATTAAACTTCCATGATATCAAACATGATCTAAATTTAACCATCACCATGACTTATCAATATCAAACATTTTCTGAACCAATCATGGCCATATCATAAAATTATTTACACAAAATAAATATATTGCTATACATGCCATACTTAAGTTTTACAAGCCATTTACCCGGATGAAAGTCCTTTTGATAGTGTGATCGAACCTTGACCCATCCGATTCTGGTGGCTTGTTTAAAACTACTGATAAATAAAGAGGAGGAGTAAGCATAAATGCTTAGTAAGTTCATATGTAAATAACAAGTAATATAACAATACAAATATACCAAACAACTTTAGCATGGTATCACCAAAACATATATCACATTTCTAAACATCATTCATCATCTTACCACCTTATCGTTGTTGTATTTATTTTCAACCCGAGGGTTAAGAACATACCTGTCCAAAGTGTCCATTTCACAATACTTACCAAAATGTCGCTTACATCTTAAGTGTTCTTCCATTTCACTAGAAATTTCACCCGTTGAACACATCGGAATACAACTTGGATACACGGATAATTTGCACATAAGTGCCTCATATGTAATCAAGAAATCATGTAACCCGCCCCTAAGTGAACTCGGACTCAACTCAACGAGCTCGAGCATTCGCATCCATAAGTAAACTCGGACTCAACTTAACGAGTTCGGATGCCTAGTTACATTTCACGAACTTGGACTCAACTCAACGAGTTCGGACATTCGCATCCATAAGTGAACTCGGACTCAACTCAACGAGTTCGTATGCTCAACCATCCTAGTGACATATCACTTGTATCCTAATCTATTCCTAAGGTTCAAGCGGGCTTTTTCCTCGATCTCACATTTGCCGTCTTCCATGGAATATCGGGCCGATACTCGGTAGCAATTCATATTTATCAAGTAGTAAACATAATTTGCATATTACTCAATATTAACCACAAAGCATAATATTTCACGATTAAAAATCAGCATATCATATAATTAACATTAATAACTTAAAAATAACATTTGTGCTACATTATTTACACATGAACTTACCTTGGTACCAAAATATAAAGATTTTGCAATTTAGTCCACAATCTTTTCTTTTCCTCGATCGCGACTTGAATCTCGTTTCTCTTGATTATGGAGCTTGGAAGCTTGAAACAAACCCTAACTATGGAGAACCCTTGAAATTTCGGCCTAATGAAGAAGATGGACAAAAATTGGCTTTTAATTTTGTTTTTAATTCATTTTAATAACTAAATGACCAAAATGCCCTTACTACTAAACTTTCCAAAAATTCCATCCATGTCCAATTTTTGTCCATAGACTTAGAAATTGGTCAAATTGCTATTCAAGACCTCCTAATTAATATTTCAATGCAATTTCATACTAAAAACTTCTAGAATGCAAATTTTGCAACTTATTCGATTTAGTCCCTACTTTCAATTTAAGCACTTTAGGCATAGAATTTCGTCACGAAATTTTCACACAATCATGCAATCATATCATATTCATCAAAATAATTATAAAATAATTATTTCTATCTCAGATTTGTGGTCACGAAACCACTATTCCAATTAAGCCCTAATTCGAGGATATTACGGAGGAATCTCGGCCTCGATTAGTCTTGCGATCACGAGATCACGGAATCACGGCTGAGCAGACTCTTTGGGCGGCATGCGTCGAAGGGTCGAGACGCTTGGGATGGCTCGAAGCTTCGAACTTTATTGCGACGCTAAGGAGAAGGAAAGCTAGGGTTTCTAACCCTATCTGAAAGTCATTTGGGCCCTGCTATTTAGGCCTTGGGTTTATTAGTATTAGGTGGGTCATTTGGAGTGCAGTTTAAGTTGGGCTGGTCTAGTTTAAGTGCGGGTTTGTTGGGTAGTTTTAGGCTCTTTGGGTTGTAACCGATCTGTTTTGGGTATCTTGGTCCGAGGTATTTGGGCCTGTGTTTGGGCTCTTGTAAACTGGACTTTATATGGACTATTAAATAAACAATCATTTATTTATTTATTTATTTATTTCATTTGATTTTAAGGCCCGGTTAAATTTGGGCTATTACAATTATCTATTCAAGTTTTCGAACCAAGAAATCATACATCAAAGCCATGTTTCATATTTCATAAATCTCGTGTCCAAAACATAGAACCACAATTTCATATAACAAGCATATATAACACATCATTCATTAGATACATCCATATCATTCATTGTCATATATTTCACATATGGTCATATGATACATACTCACCTTTCGTTTCAAAATTTCATAACAAATTACACGTACCTGAATCGGATACAATTTCAAATGGTTATTCATTTCTCGGAATGCCTGTTGAACCGTTCGAAATCAATAAGGATAGCACATATGCTCATACAATGCCAACGTCCCAGACGTGGTCTTACATGTAATCAAATATCAGTCCCACTGTCCCAGACAAGGTCTTACACGAAATCATATACGATGGCAATGTCCTAGACATGGTCTTACACGTAAATCACAAATTGATGTTAACGTCCCAGACGTGGTCTTACATGATAACACATATTGGAATCCTATATCATGACATATGTATCCTAACTATTCCTATGGTTCGTACGGGGCTTTTTAGATTTTGTCATATTATTGGAACTTTCTCAATTTCACCTATTCGAAAAATCCATGATCACAATAGATTCTCCAAAGCTCAATTCAATTCGTCATCACATATATATATTTCTTTACAACTCAATTCAACACATACAATGCACATACATTTTAGTTTAACAACATTTATTTACTTATGAACTTACCTCGTACTAACACGAAGGACCTAAACGACTATTCAATAATTTTTGACTTTCCCCGATCCAAATCCAATTTCCTCATTTCTTGATCTAATTCAATACAAATTCAACTTATTTAATCATATATTCAATCAAATTCATCTAAAAACATATAAATGGGCTAATTACACTTTTACCCCTGACATTTCATATTTTTCAAAATTTAGTCCCTATTTCAAAAAATACAAAAATATTCAAAATTTGACCACACCCATGCTTGGCCAAATTTCACTAAGGTCCCTAATAGCCCATTTCTTTCATTTATTTCACATTTTGACCCCTCACTTAAAAAAATTCACAATTTAGCCCAAATTACTCAAATTCATCAAAAATTCAAATACAAAGCATATTTATCTATCATCAACTTCCATATTTCATCAATTAACAATTCAAAACTCACAAAATCAATAATTGCATAACTCAAAATCTTCATCAAATTATGAAATTGAGGCATGGGCTTGATAAAAAATGAAGCAACGATCTCAAAAATGTAAAAATGATCAAAAATCGGTCAACTAACATACCTTAATCAAAGATAGCAATGGCTGAACCTAGCTTGCTTCTTTTCTTTCTTATTCTTTACTAATTTCGGTCAAAATAATGGACAAATGCATGGCCACTTTAACTTATGTTCTATTATAATATATATATTTGTAGCACCCCAAACCCAACCCAGACATTATGGCCGGATCCGACATGCCATATCGAAACGTTAAAAACATTTTATATTGTTGATCCAGAAAAACCTACTTAGTGTTTTAAAAGATAATTTCATTATAGGTTAAAGTGAATGGAAGCTGTGCACCAGGTAGGAAACCGGAAAAGAGGAGGTGAGTCTATCGGACTACTTAAGTACCAAGCTCCCTTCGGATCCAATCCTAGACATGCCCACCGCCATTGCCACACCTTAACGTCATGTATATTTCTAGGAAACTAATTTGATTAAGTCATTTTTAGGAAAAGTGATTAATTTTGGAAAATACTTTCATTGCGGAAGCTTTGCTTGTTGTCGTGTTATTTTGAAATCAATTGTTGTTTTTTTTTGAAAAGCGCGCCTAAAGCTATCCAATTTCAACAGTTAAAATAAGTAATACCTATCTTAGTAATACATATTAAAACCATCAAAAATAATTAAGCGGCCTTATTACATTTAAAAACCCAAACCTCAACGTAAATAATAGGATGTCTAGTTCACCAGAAGAAAAGCAAACTTTCAGAATGGGTGGCCACTCTGAATTCCCTCACAGCTCTAAGCCCACTATGGTTGGAGATTTCCTGGGTGGATGAAAATAAAAGGGGTGAGTTTGGGGAAACTTAGTATGTAAGGAAAACCCATTCAAAGCCCAAGTCAGCTCAAGCCTATTGGGCTAAGCCTATTCAGTAACAGTGGTGCTGGAGCAGAGCCCTTTTGATTACAATAAAGCGGGCCTTAGCCCTTATTCAAATAATGATATGGCCCATAGGCCCATTTCAAAATACATGCAACATCAATAACATATGCAAGCCCATTTGGAGAGACTACTCAACCCACCAACCACTACACTCCACCCGTACCACCCTACACTCCATGTGGGAATAGCTCAACCCACCCATTAACACTCCACGATTCTTGACCTTCTTTGCTCAGTTAACGATAAATTGAGGCAAAGCCTCCGATCGTGGACAAGCCACTTTTAGTACTTCCTCCGTTAATATTTCAATCCCATGCATCGAGATAATAACAACATGGCATGCGATAAATAACAACGATCAAACATGCATTTAGGTCAATTTAACCCTAGGGGTATTTGGTAATTTATCTACTAGGGTAAAGCGTAAATTTTCCACTTTTAAAAGTATTTCATAATTTATCTATTTTAGGGTTTTTCATGCGTATTCCTACTTTTCACGTACTAACGAGAATCACGTCGAGGGTTCTTACGAATTGGGCAGTTGGCCCATCATTCCAATTTTGGCCCATTAAGCCCAAAAATATCGAGGCACGAAATCATGCACTTTGCGGTCCAAACATTGCAGCTTACCAAAAACATTAATCGATTTACCTCACGAGCATTCGCACACTCACAAATCTACAAAATACGGTTTTGGCATTTCGCTTTTTGACTTTTAACGATCTAGACTAAGAAAGAGGGTGTTAGTTACACACATTTGCGACGATATCTTGTGAGATCCACACACGAACGCCTACAATTGGATTACTAACACGTTAATCTAACTATTCAAATACAAACTACGTATTAACCCCTTACAATATTCGGCCAACCACACCTACAGACCATAGTAAGCTTATAAGAAATCAATAAGCAACTCATTAACAAATTTTTGTCAATGTTTACCACATAATCATAATCTCACTGCAAGCTGTCTTCCTGAACAACAGTCACTAAATCATTTATAACTGGAGCTACGAAACTCCAAATCAAGTGCCGTTAATTTTACCTGAAAATAGACTCATATATCTTCTATCCATAAAATTTTCAGAATTTTTAATTTGGCCAATCAATACCAGATTTTTCTTAAAGTTTCCCATGTTTCACTGTTTGACTAATCTGACCACTCTTCATTACGAATCAAATTTCTCATTGTACAGAATTCAAAATATGTTCTCGTTTATTTCATTTGAAAATAGACTCATTAAGCTTTAATTACATAATTTATTCAGCTTCTAATTCATCTCCCACAATTTATGGTGATTTTCCAAAGTCACGTTACTGCTGCTGTCCCAAGTAGATTTATTACCAAATCACTCTTTCACACATATCTTGCATGCATGTTATTTAAACATGTATATCACCAATCAATCATCACATATCTATGATTTTACTTAAGTATAATCTCCATTTCATCATTTTAAATCCCAACATGTTAGCCGATTTTTCCCTTTAGCATCTAAGGCACATGCATGCTCATTTGGCTCAACTTCACCTATCTTCCATTTTTCATCAAAAGAACATGAAACAACAACCATTTCCTTCATTTTAATTCATGACTAAATGCTCACAACACAACTAAAAACCAAAATATGCTTCAAGAGTTAAGGTAGAATCAAGAAGAACTCATGAACATCAAGATAGAAGCAAACTACCATGAACTTACCTTCAATTTTCTTCCCCAAGTGACCGAACATTCAAGAGCTTTCTCCTCTCCTTTCTCTTCTCTAACTTTCGGCTATGATGAACAAAGAGGGACCAAACTTTGTTCGTTTCACCCCTTTTTCTTTTAATAAAATTTTATATTTCATCCATTTAATTCTTTAATACAAAAGACATGAAATGCCCATCATGGAACATTTACCTAAACCATTATCATGGAACATTTACCTAACTCATTATCATGGAATATTTACCTAATCCATTATCATGGAATATTTACCTAACCCATTATCAATTTGAACCATGAATTATGGATATCAAGTGCTCATATTGTCTACAACAACATGATGGCTGGCCACTTCATGTAAAATGGGAGGTTTGTCATGCAAATCTTCCTATTTTGCACTCCTATTTATTTGGCCACTTCAATTTAGCCTATAGCATTTTCAAACATTTTCACATAGGTCCTATTTCATAATTTCACCCCCTTTTTCTTATGGAACAAAAATTAACTAAATTTGTTGGGTTCTATCTTAAGCTTAGGCCTTCTAGAGGCCCACTAACATAATTAAACCTATGCCAACATTCACAGAATTCTCGAAAATTGGGGCGTTACAATATTATTCATAATTTACCTTTTTAACCTTTATAAATTAATAGGAAAACTTTATAATCAATGTCCATAATCGTCCATGCTTATGTTCAATGGCTAAATTACAACATAAGGCCCCACATAATAAAAGTCATAGCAACATAGCACTTTAACAATTAACAAGTCACTTTTGCATTTTACACTATTAAGTCCCTTTTCACAGATCAGCACTCAAACGATAAAATTTTCATACGAAAATTTCACACATATCAATTCACATACTTTAAGTATGGAATATAATATTAAAATACTTTTCTAACTTATATTCATGGTCCTAAAACCACTATTCTGACTAGGGTCTAAACTGGGATGTTACCCTCTAACATGTCTTCATTGTCAGATTTGGGTTATGGAGCATTACCGATCAATCGAAAAACATTTTACATTATAACATTAGATAAATTGATATCATTGAAAAAAATACCAAACATATGCATTCGGTCCCTAAATCGAGCCATTGAGGCCATAAAAATAAATTAGAAGCAATTCGGGACTAATTTAAAGCTAAATAGAAGATTTAAGAAAAAAGTTGCAAAAATTAGGAAACAAGGGTCACACGGCCGTGTCACATTTCCCAGACCATGTAATAATCGAATAAGGGACACATGGCCATGTCCTAGCCCATGTACCCACATGTGTAACTCACTAAGTATGGTCATACAGCTGTGTCGCAGGCCGTGTGCCAGGCAGTGTAACTCTCTAACTTGTCACACACGGCTGTGTTGCAGGCTGTGTGCTCGGCCGTGTAACTTACTAACTTAAAAAAATAGGATTTTACAAATGACACATGACCGTGTATGTCACACGGCCTTGTGACAGCCTGTGTCCCAAGCCATCTGATCCAAAAAGTTTACCCAAAATTAAGCCATTTCAAGGTCAAACCATACCCAACCAACCATTCCATTTGAGCACACATTCAAGGTATTTAAACATCATTCAAACACACCTAGACATGTCATTTAAAACATCCGTATTCATCTAACCAATATGCCATTCAAAGGCACCACAATTGTATCAAAACATCATGGATCAAACCAAAGCAACATAGCTACCTTTCAAGCGTTAACCTCGTTCAATTATCTACCAAATCATATCACAAATGATCATTTACAAGCCATCACAAACATACCAAAAGACTTGCATTTTAATTACCTAAAAGTGGTCAAAATGAACTAACATAACAAAGCATTACAAGTCTAGTAAACCAAACATAAACTTCAAAGGCATAAACATACTAAATCAACCATTTGCACAATCATGAGCAACTATTACAAAAGGTCTTATACATGCCATATATAACCTTTGCCAAATGAGTCAAAAACTATCGAAATGATTGTTGGATAGTGTGATAGGTCTCCGACAAGCTTCCAACCAATCGAACTTCTGTTAAAATATAAAAAAAAAACATAGTAACTACGTAAGCAACTAGTGCTTAGTAAGCTTGTATAAAATCAAACAAAACTTACCATTTCATAAGCACGATTTATAGAATAAGCACAATATCATCACCAAGACCATAATCTTAGCATAAGCCTACACAAGCACAATCAAACTCACAAGTTAGTATGAGTATCCTTCATACAATTGTAGTTAATCATATAGTAAGTAAGTTTCACATATACATTGTGACAGCCCAAAATTGACCCTAGTCGGGATGTGGTTTCGGGACCACAAAACCGAGGCATAAAAATAATTTATAATTTATTTTGATGCCTATAATATGTGTTAATTCATGTGTGACATTTTTGATGTTTCGATTTAGAGTTATAAATGTGAATTTCACTAGAAAGGACCTAGTAGTAAACTTTGAAAGTATGATGGGGAAATGTGTGATGACTAGTTGATAATGCATGCAAAAATAAAGGATTTGCATGTCAAATTCCCCCCCTAACATGAAGTCGCCGGCCATGACAAGGGAGTATGGGCTAAACATGTCATGAAACATGTTTTGTTGGTGCATTAGGGTGAAATTATAAATAAAGGTGTATGGGTGATAAAAGAATGAAAAAAAAAATGTGTGTGAGTGTGGTAATCCCCCCCTTGCCGTGAGTTGAGAAAGAAGGAAGAAAAAAAAATTGTTGTGTTCATCCTTTCTCATCTTTTTGGCCGAAAATCATAAGGAGGAAGAAAGGGATTTTTGCTCCATTTTTGGTTTAGAAGAGAACTAGAAGGAGATTTGGCCATACTTGTACCAAGATTAAGGTATGTATGAGGTTGTGTCATGAGATTCATGCATGTTTTAGTTGCTAACTTGATGTTCATCTTAGCCCATGGTTCAAGTCCTTGTTATGCCATGGAAATGGTATTTGGCCAAGGTTGTTATTGTGTTAAAGCCATTGCATGCTAAATGTGAAGCTTGTTGATGATGCATGCAATGATGGATTGACTACTCTTGAAATTTCTTTTAGCATTCTTGAGTAAGACATTGAATTCTTTGTTTAACCATGACCGAAGTTGAAAGGGTATGGTTGTGATGTATTCGCCATGGTGCATTCATGAGCATGACTTATGCTTGTTACTTGATTGGTAAAAAAATTTGTGTTTGGATGGGTATGAACCCCTTGAGATTGACCATGCACCTATATGTGTATATATGTTTGCACATGATGTATTGGTATGATATATATATTATATCAAAGTATGTATTTTCTTGTGATGTTGTTTGGTTATGAAGTAAATGATAGATGTGTATTGAGCTACAATATGTAAAGCATTAGCTAGTAAAATGTGTGCCATTCATGAGTGGTATTAACCATGTAGTTGGCCTCAACATCAACATGCATAATCGGCCCATGAATGAGTACCTAAGATGTTGTATATATTCGGCCATTAAAGTGAGTATGTAGGTGATGTTGAATCAAGTTTTGGTGCATATTCGGTTATGTGTGTAATCGACCAAATGGGTGATTAGTAAGAATAGTTGCCGAATATACAAACATACATATGCATGTGTAATTGAATTGTAAATGTTTAGCAAGATGATTAAACTAGTTGATTTATTAATCAAGCTCAAGGAGTTAAAGGAGGAGAATCAAGCAAGGGAAAGGCGAAGGTCATCGAGTAGCCGACTTGGAACTATTTTACCCAACACAAGGTAAGTCACTAAGCATGTATTTGGTATTGATTTAAATAGACATAATGTCTATGTAATTATGCCGAAAGGAATGATAAATTTATATACATGTATGTATGTGGTGATGAAAGTATTGAATGAAAAGAAAAGAGGTGTGATGTATTGAGTTGTTGATTTCGGCACTAAGTGTGCGGGTATAAATGGACACGGTGACAAGATTGGCACTAAGTGTGCGGGTATAAATGGACACGGTGACAAGATTGGCACTAAGTGTGCGGGTTTAAAATTTGTACAGCACTAAGTGTGCGAATTTGATTATATAGCACTATGTGTGCGAGCTGATTATATAGCACTAAGTGTGCGGACTCACTATATGCTTTTGCATCACTATTGGCACTGAGTGTGCGATATTATCGAGTTGATCACGGACAGCGGATTGGGTAAGTACCTTGAGCTCATGGCGAATAGGCACTATGTTCATGTTCGGGGATGAGCTTGGTAAGCTTTAAATCTATGTGATGATTGCAATTGTATGATTGTGGTGAAAATGAGTTGGTGTGTAAAAATGCCTCAAATATCTTATTGAATAGAATATGAAATGTGGATGTATGACTTGGTATGATATTGAACCGAAAGGTCCGAGGAATTATGGTATAGTTTCGACATGGATGGAGTACCTAACCTTGTTTATTGTTTCATGTTGTGATAATTTTATTAATGGATGGTTGTCGAATGCTTATGACTTACTGAGTTATAAACTCACTCTGTGTTTACTTGTCACCCATTTTAGGTCTCTTGGACTCGTCTATTTTGTGTGCTCGGAGCCGTCAACGAAGTCATCACACCGGCGAGCAATTTTGGTATTGTCTTCTTAGTCAACCTAGGAGAACATTTGGCATGTATGGGCTATTTTGTTTTGTTGAATTTTGGATTGTAAACTTTAAGCCATGTGAAAATGGCCTATGTGGTCGTTTGAGTGGGATGCTAGAACCTATAGCCACGGGTCTTAGAAACCTTAATTTTGATAAGGTGGCCATAGTTGTGCCATGTATGATGAATGATTAGTAAGGCCAAGGAAAGATTCATGAAATTGGCATAGTCTACTGCAGTAACTGTTGCGGACAGCAGCAGTGATATGAGATCGAAAAATCACCAAAAATAGTAGAAGTGGAATTAATTGCTAAGAAAATTATGTACTCGAAGTTTGATGGGTCTATTTTCATATGGACAAAACGAAACGACCATATGAGCTGTATTTTGAGAGATATTCAAGATTTCGTGAGACAGGGCCAGAACAGTTTCTGGATCCCCTGCTCCGACTTTGAAAATTCACTATAAACTAACCAGAGAAAATTAGAAGTCATGCTCTATATGTACAGATTTCCTTGTGAGTCTAGTTTCTCTAGAAATAAACGGCATAAGTGTTGGAGCCCTGTACAGGAAGATATCCAAGTCGTAGTGCACAAAGGTCAGTGTAGTTGAACCCTGAAACAGGGGAGACTTTAACTAATAAACTGTACCAATTGGCCTGACCAAAAATTCTAGAAATAAATCCATGGATGAATATATGAGTTTAAATTCGGGGAAAATTTACGGATTTGGTTTTCGAGTTCTGGAACTCGAGATATAATTTTTAAGGTGGCAGTGATGCAGTTAACTAGCCTGCCTGGAACAGAAAAAGGAAAACAAAAAAACTTTCCAAGAGAGGAATAAGTAAAGTAAGCCCGGTAACACCTCGTGGTCAAATCCGGTGACGGTCACGGGTTTGGGGTGTTACATACATCATTTAATTCATCAACTTTTTCATATGATCATGAACCGTTTCATTTGAATACTTACCATGCCTTTTCTTTTTCTTACCCGTTGAACCATTTATAATTACATCGAATACTCAGGAATGCTTACACACATAGTGTGCCTTTCCATATAACCGTAACCTTTCCTTTTCAATAGTGCTCACAAGAGCTGTGGGTCGGAATGTTAGCTACATGAGCTATGGAGAATCTGTAACAAATGTAGGACCTCAGCCATCAGTAGGCTTTGAATGGTAGAAATGTGCAAGTGTACACAATCACAACAAGTAATAAAGTGACAACTAAATGTCGAGTTATCGTGTAACACCACGAACCCGAGACCGTCGCCGGAGTCGAACACGATGTGTTAACAGACTTCAAACCACTTATTAGAAATTTCCCAGACAAGCTGCCAATCTGCGTACGAGTCGCATTAAAAATCATATCTTGAGTTCTCAAACTCGAAATCCAGTTCTGTAAATTTTCCCCGGAAATAGACTCATATATCTATATGGTAGAATTTTTGTAGAATTTTTGGCTGGGCAAATTGGTACAGTTTATTGGTTAAAGTCGTCCCTATTCCTGGGTTCGACTACTCTGACCCTTGTGCATTACGACTTAGATATCTCCCTTTACAGAGCTCCAATACTTATGCCGTTGGTTTCTAATGAAACTAGACTCAAAAGGGAATCTATACATATAAAGCATGACTTCTAATTGTCTCTGATTAATTTAGGGTGAATTTCTAAAGTCGGGACAGGGGATCCAGAAATCGCTCTGGCCCTGATTCACAAGAGTTTAATTATCTCCTAACATACAGCTCATATGGTCGTTTCGTTTCTTCTATATGAAAATAGACTCATCGAGATTCAATTACATAATTTATTCATTATTTAATACCATTTCTACTATTTTTAGTGATTTTTCAATCTCACATCACTGCTGCTGCCAGCATCTGTTACTAAAGCAACTATGCCTATTTCGTGATTTCTCCTTGATCTAACTAGTAATTCATCATACATATCACAAATTATGATCATGACTAGCCATGCCAAAGGCTAATCATTGTCAAACATCTCCCTACTACACTATTGCCATATCATGAATTTTAACACGAAAAATAATCAGCCATGACATATGGCATAAAAATCGAATTACCAAGACTTGCGACCTAACATTATAGAACCAAATCCAACCGAACATTTATGCCATTTTCGCATGGCTAAAAGTTTACATACCGAATTTCAACAAAATATATTAGCCTATACATGCCGAAATGTTCTCCTAGACCGACTAAAAAGAAGATACCAAAAGTTGCTAGCCGGTGTGATGACTTCGATGACAGTCCCGAGCACGCAAAAAGACGAGTCCAAGAAACCTAAAGTAGGTGACAAGCAAACACCGAGTAAGTATATAACTCATTAAATCATAAGCATTACATTGCCGTTCAGTAATAATATATCATAAGAGAAAATAAATAATGCGGGATTAAAATCCTCCATCCATACCCAAACTGTGCTATAATTCCTTAGGCATTTCGGTTCGATCTCATACCAAGCCCTACTTTGATATTTCATACATTACACCATATGACATTGGATGCATTTATCTTCAAGTATAATCACCACATAGGTTCAAGACTTACCATGCTTAATCCCAAATATAAATAAAATGTCTATTCCTCATGAGCTCAAGGTGTTTACTCGTACCGCTGTCCATGATTGACTCGATAAGGCCGCACACTTAGAGCATGTATATTTATTAGAGAATGTATAATAAGCCCGCACACTTAGTGCTTAATAGTCGAACTCGCACACTTAGTGCTATATAATCAAACTCGCACACTTAGTGCTATACAATTTGAACCCGCACACTTAGTGCCAATCTCATGATCATGAATGTTTACACCCGCACTCTTAGTGCGAAACCAACAACTCAATACATCTCACCTCTTTTCTTTTCATTCAATACTTTCATCACCCCATGCATACATGTATATATATATATTTATCATTCCATTCAGCATCATTACATAGGCGTTATGATCATTTAAATTAATACAAAATATATGTAATGACTTACCTTGTGTTGGGTAAGACGGTTCCAACTCGGCTACTCGATGATCTTTTCTTTGCCTTTGCTTGATTCTCCTCCTTTAACTCCTTGAGCTTAATCAATAAATCAACTAGTTTAACCACCTTGCTAAATATTTATAATCCAATTACACATGCATATGTATGTTAGTATATTCGCAACCATCCTCACTAATTACCCATTTAGTCGATTATACACATAATCAAAGGTAACCTCACGAATGGGCATACTTATGTATATATATATATATACACTTCGAATGGGCATCACAATTAGATTTAACACTACCTTCATACTCAATTAGATGGCCGAATGTATGTACAATGTCAACTATAACATCATTTAAACATCTAATTTCATCTCATGAATACTTGATCGAATTTTCCTAATCTAGCATATTTTCACATCTATTTGTAACATCATGTAAATCCACATATAACTACATTTCTTAAGTTCCACATCTTAATGCCCATTATAGCCATTCTCATAGTCTAAATCTAAAAAAATCGGCACATCCACCTTTCAACCATGTTAGCGAATACTCATTCTCTTCTTAGTCCTAAATTCGGCACCTCCAACAAAGTGACTTAACAACTTCAACTTTCATGCTAACATAACAAGCAATTTAACACATACATATAACTAACATGTTAATAGCATCAAGGTATCAACTAAAATTTTTAAGCTTCTTAGTCAAAGCCTAACTCTCCGACAACCCCAAATCCAACCATGGGATAGATAGAATTTAGACTCATCACCCAAAGGTTTTGTAAACTTCCAAAAATATCATTGAACATACCTTGATCTAAAGGACCACCTTGGCCGAATCTTGCTTCCTCTTCTTCCTCTAGTTACGACAATTGCAAAAGAAAGAAAACATGAACACTCCTTCTTCCCTCCTTATTAAGCATTCAAACTCCCTCATTTTCATGCCACAACATCAAACACTCCTCCTAGATACAAGCAATGGCGAACTTCTTCAAAATTTTCTCCTTTCTTTTCATGGTTTTTCGGCTAGGAGATGGCAAGTATGAACACCCCTTTTTTTGTTCACTTTCCTATTATTATTCCCATCATTTGTTAACTAAAAAAATATATTAAATTAGAATGAGTGGAGTATCATCACTCCTTGGCCGCCACCATGTATTTTATGGGTAATTTGACATGCAAAGGCATGCTTCCTCTCCCTATTATTAATTACTCCTTATAATTCATCTATCATCTTTTCTAACCGTCAACTAGGTCCTTTTCAATTAATTCACATTCCTAAAGCTAATATTAAGCATTTAATTTCTCATATATTCACTATCACACAAAAATTTATGTAATTAAAACACAAAAATAAATTTTGGCTCGATAATGTGGTCTCGAAACCACATTCCGACCAGGGTCTAATTAGGGTTGTCACAACTCTCCCCCACATAAGAAATTTTCGTCCCCGAAAATCTTACCAATGAATAATTTTGGATATCGATCCTTCATAGAGTCCTCAAGTTCCCAAGTGGCTTCTTCAATTCCGTGTTTATGCCACAACACCTTCACTAATGGGATTTTCTTATTTCGCAACTCTTTTACTTCACGCATCAAAAGGCAAACCGGTTCTTCTTCATAACTCAAGTTAGGCTGAATCTCGATCTCAGATGGAGTGATTACGTGCGACGGGTCGGACCTATATCGTCGAAGCATCGAGACATGGAAAACGTTGTGAATCTTTTCAAGCTCAGGGGGCAAATTAATCAGTATGCAACTGGTCCAACTCGTTCGGATACTTCATACGGACCGATGAACCTCGGACTTAGTTTGCCCTTACGACCAAATCTAAGCACCTTCTTCCAGGGTGAAACTTTGAGAAATACTTTGTCTCCAACCTGATATTCAATGTCTTTTCTTTTCGAATCCGCATACGACTTTTGACGATCCGAAGCGGCTTTCAAACTTTCACGAATTACTCGAACTTTCTGCTCAGCATCCTTAATCAAATCAACCCCAAAAATTTTACTTTCACTAAGTTCAGTCCAAAATAATGGGTACGGCATTTACGACCGTATAAGGCCTCGTAAGGTGCCATCTTAATGCTTGATTGAAAGCTATTGTTGTAAGCGAATTCAATCAAAGGCAAATATCTTTCCCATGAACCACAAAACTCTAAGACGCAACATCTCAACATATCCTCGAGTATCTGAATTATTCGTTCAGATTGGCCATCAGTCTGGGGATGAAATGCGGTGCTAAAATGCATCTTAGTACCCAACGCTTCTTGTAACTTTTTCCAAAATCGCGATGTAAATCTTGGGTCTCTATCCGACACGATAGAAATAGGTACCCCATGCAATCGAACAATTTGGGAGATGTATAATTCTGCCAATTTATCGGCGAAAAATCATGCAGACGAGGATAAAATGAGCAGACTTGGTCAATCTATCAACAATAACCCAGATTGCATCTTTCTTGCTTGATGACAATGGCAATCCAGATACAAAATCCATCGTTACCCGATCCCACTTCCATTCGGGTATCATGATCGGTGAAGTAATCCGACGGCACTTGATGTTCCGCTTTTACTTGTTGGCATATCAAACACCTTGAAACAAATTGAAATGTCTCGTTTCATACGGACCCACGAAAATTGACGTTTGGTCATTGTCCATTTTAATCTTGCTGGGTGGTGACATTCGACTCTTGTGAGCCTCGTCCAAAATCATCGAAATAAGTTCGAATTTCTTGGAACACATAATCGACCTCTGAACGTCAAGCAATCATTATCGTCAATCCGAAACTCCGATTCCTCATTCGAAGCACATTCAGCTCGTTTAGTGACCAATTCAGCGTCGACTTTCTGGGATTCAAGTATTTGACAAATCAATAATGGTTTGGCCTCTAATTCAGCTACTAGCACCCCATCGGGTGAGACGGACAAGTGAGCATTCACCGCTCTCAAAGCAAACAGTGCTTTCCGACTTAAAGCATCGGCAACCACTTTAGCCTTTCCCGGGTGATAATCAATAACAAGTTCATAGTCTTTCAACAACTCAAGCCAACGTCTTTGTCACAGATTTAGATCTCTTTGAGTCATCAAATATTTAAGACTTTTGTGGTCCGAATAAATATGACACCTTTCCCCAAACAAGTAATGCCGCCATATTTTCAGGGCGAACACTATGGCCGCCAATTCAAGATCATGGGTCGGATAGTTTCTCTCATGCGGCTTTAATTGTCTCGACGCGTAAGCCACAACTCGACCTTCTTGCATCAACACACAACCTAGCCCAAGTAAGGATGCATCACTATAAATGACAAACTCTTTTGGGACTTGATTGTACTAGCACTGGAGCTTACATTAAGCAGGTCTTTAGTCGATTGAAACTCTTCTAAGTTTTCGTCCATTCAAACTCAACATCTTTTGGAGTAGTTTCGTCAGCAGTGCAGCTATCATCGAGAAACCCTTACAAACCGTCGGTAGTATCAAGCAAGTCCCAAAAGCTCCTAACTTCAGTAATATTCCTCGGAGGTTTCCAATCGAGTATGGCGAAATTTTGTTCGGATCCACTCTAACACCGATCGGACACCACGTGCCCCAAAAAGCTAACCTCTTTCAACCAAAATTCACATTTCTTGAATTTTACGTATAAGCTCGCTTGTCTCATAAAATCGTAATACTAACCTCAAATGCTCGGCGTGTTCGGCTTCACCTTGTGAGTAAACTAAAATATCATCAATAAACACAACCACAAATCAATCCAAGTATGGCCTGAATACTCGATTCATTAAATCCATAAATGCGCAAGGGCATTAGTGAGCCCAAACGGCATCACTAAGAATTCAGTAGTGAGTGTACCTCGTTCTAAAAGCGGTTTTGGGTATGTCCGAGTCTCGAACCCTCAACGATAATAACCGGATCTCAAATCTATCTTGGAAAATCTGAGGCTCCTTTAATTGATCAAACAAATCATCAATACGTGGCAGCGGTATTTATTCTTTATGGTCACTTTAGTCAAGCGGCGATAGTCGATGCACAATCTCATGGTTCCATCCTTCTTTTTCACAAACAATACAGGTGCGCACCATGGAGAAAAACTCGGTCGAGCGAAACCTTTATCTATCAATTCTTGCAATTGAACTTTCAATTCCTTTAATTCCGTTAATGCCATACGATACGTGACTATTGAGATTGGCGTGGTACCAGGTACAATCTCGATGCCGAATTCCACCTCTCGAACCGGTGGCAACCCCGGTAACTCCTCAGGAAAAACATCTGAATACTCACAAACCACTGGTACTGATTCAAGTTTCCTTTCCATCTCTTTGCTATCAAATACATACGCAAGGTATGTTTCACACCCTTTTCACATATCTACGGCGGTCATTGAAGATATTATCATTGGCACCCCTTCAAATCGGTAGACTCAACTCGGACTACCTCATCATGTGCACTCCTCAAATTGATGATTTTTCTTTGCAGTTCACCTTTGCATCATGTACGATCAACCAATCCATACCAAGAATGACATCAAATTCGTCAAGCGGTAAAAGCATCAAATCGGTAGGAAGCAGATTCTCGGATTATTAGAGGCATCTCTTACACACTTTATCAACAAGTGCGTATTGACCCAAAGGGTTTGACACTCGAATTACGAACTCGGAGACTCAACGGTAGAGTCTTCTTTGGATGCTAAGGTTTCACATACATATGAATGAGTAGAGCCAGGGTCAATCAATGCAATCACATTAGTATCAAAGAGAGTGAAAGTACCAGCGATGACGTCAAGGGAGGATGCCTCCTCTCGTGCGCGAATGGTATATGCTCTAGCAGAGTACGGGTCTCGGCTCGAACAGCCGTGATCGAGGCCCTCTCGACTACCACCCCTACCTCCTAAAATTCTCGGTGGTCTACCTCTAGCTGTCACTCCACTAGGTCTTGCACCTTGCATCTTATTCTTCTCATCAAGCTCCGTGCAATCTTTAATGAAGTGGTCCTTCGAACCGCATCCGTAATGAGGCCACGTTAGTAGACTTACCCCAACATTCACCTAGGTGTCGTCTTCCACATTGGGGGCATTCAGGTTTCTCTTGACGATTATTGCCCACACTAGCTACCGAAGTAGCTCGGGAGTCCGTCGATGGTCGTGCTCTGATGGAAATTCCCGCAGTCGTCCTCGACTTACTAGTGTCCTCCCTGAACTTCTTTACAGCCGAGAACGGAGCTTTACCCGTTGATCTTTTACGATACTCGCTAGCTTCAAATTCAGCCTTCTTCTTCTCCTTTCCAAGTTCTTCCGCCTTGCAGGCTCATTCGACTAGTGTTACGAACTCCTTTATCTCCAAAATACCCACTAGTAGCTTTAAATCTTCATTCAATCCTTCTTCAAATCTTTTGCACATAGCAACCTCATCGCCACACACACTCCGGGCATACTGATCGAGTCTTACGAACTCATGTTAGTATTGAGATCTTGTCATCTGCCTTGCTTGAGTTCCAAGAATTCCTTACGTTTTGATCGATGAACCGTTGACTAATATACTTCTTTCGAAATTCGTTTGAAAGAA
The DNA here is from genome assembly GCF_025698485.1 of Gossypium arboreum. Lineage (NCBI taxonomy): Eukaryota > Viridiplantae > Streptophyta > Magnoliopsida > Malvales > Malvaceae > Gossypium > Gossypium arboreum. The sequence continues at coordinate 98,822,570 of NC_069082.1, forward strand.
ATCCCAAGTAACTCGTTCGTTTGGGACTATGGAAATCAAGGTCTTCCACCAATAGTAGGTGAGTCTGCAACAAGGATATAGCACACTTTAGACATTCATCGGTGTGCATGACGGTTCATCAAACACCGAATGGTGTTATCAAGCGAACTCGGCCCTTTCGGCATCATCGGTAACTATGGCCTGAACTCCTCAGCCCGCGCTTCCTAATCAAGTCTCTGGTGGCTTACTCGGCCTCACGGGATCGATGGCGATGGCATTACGGGCTCTTGGGTGGATTATTCAAATTCGGAATTGTTGGACAGTAGAATTAGCTCGGGCATATTGCGCGACCCACTCATTCATCATGGTAAAGAAGGCTTGTTTAGCCCCCTCACATTGATTATTCGCAGATGACTGAGGTTCAATAGGCGGCGTCCCTTGTTCAGGAGCAGCCGCTACACTTTCAACGTCATCCGCCAAGGTTCTCTCTACACTGGGATCCATTTACTAATCAAAACAAAAATTTTAACCGTCTGAAGTCATCACACATTTAAACATTAACATTAAGGCATGTATAGCTAGACTCATACGTGCTATGGTAGTCCTAGAACCAACTAAACCATAGCTCTGATACCAATTAAATTGTAACACCCCGAACCCGAGACCGTCGCCGGAGTCGAACACGAGGTGTTAACAGACTTCAAACCACTTATTAGAAATTTCCCAGACAAGCTGCCAATCTGCGTACAAGTCGTATTAAAAATCATATCTTGAGTTCTGAAACTCAAAATCCAGTTCTGTAAATTTTCCCCGGAACTAGACTCATATATCTCTATGGTAGAATTTTTGTAGAATTTTTGGCTAGGCCAATTGGTACAGTTTATTGCTTAAAGTCGTCCCTGTTCCTGGGTTCGACTACTCTGACCCTTGTGCATTACGACTTAGATATCTCCCTTTACAGAGCTCCAATACTTATGCCGTTGGTTTCTAATAAAACTAGACTCAAAATGGAATTTATACATATAAAGTATGACTTCTAATTGTCTCTGATTAATTTCGGGTGAATTTCTAAATTCGAGACAGGGGATCCAGAAATCGCTCTGGCCCTGTTTCACAAGAGTTTAATTATCTCCTAACATACAGCTCATATGGTCGTTTCGTTTCTTCTATATGAAAATAGACTCATCGAGCTTCGATTACAGAATTTATTAATTATTTTATTCCATTCCTACTATTTTTAGTGATTTTTCAATCTCACGTCACTGCTGCTGCCAGCATCTGTTACTAAAGCAACTATGCCTATTTCGTGATTTCTCCTTAATCTAACTAGTAATTCATCATACATATCACAAATTATGATCATGACTAGCCATTCCAAAGGCTAATCATTGTCAAACATCTCCCTACTACACTATTGCCATATCATGAATTTTAACACCAAAAATAATCAACCATGACATATGGCATAAAAATCGAATTACCAAGACTTGCAACCTAACATTATAGAACCAAATCCAACCGAACATTTATGCCATTTTCGCATGGCTAAAAGTTTACATACCAAATTTCAACAAAACATATTAGCCTATACATGCCGAAATGTTCTCCTAGACCGACTAAAAGAAGATACCAAAAGTTGCTAGCCGGTGTGATGACTTGATGTGAGTCCAGAAACGCAAAAAGACGAGTCCAAGAAAACTAAAGTAGGTGACAAGCAAACACCGAGTGAGTATATAACTCAGTAAGTCATAAGCATTACATTGCCGTTCAGTAATAATATATCATAAGAGAAAATAAATAATGCAGGATTAAAATCCTCCATCCATACCCAAAATGTGCTATAATTCCTTAGGAATTTCGGTTCGATCTCATACCAAGCCCTACTTTGATATTTCATACATTACACCATATGACATTGGATGCATTTATCTTCAAGTATAATCACCACATAGGTTCAAGATTTACCAAGCTCAATCCCAAATATAAATAAAATGTCTATTCCTCATGAGCTCAAGGTGTTTACTCGTACCGCTGTCCATGATTGACTCGATAAGGCCGCACACTTAGAGCATGTATATTTATTAGAGAATGTATAATAAGCCCGCACACTTAGTGCTTAATAGTCGAACTCGCACACTTAGTGCTATATAATTTGAACCCGCACACTTAGTGCTATACAATTTGAACCCGCACACTTAGTGCCAATCTCATGATCATGAATGTTTACACCCGCACTCTTAGTGCCGAAACCAACAACTCAATACATCTCACCTCTTTTCTTTTCATTCAATAATTTCATCACCCCATGCATACATGTATATATATATATTTATCATTCCATTCAGCATCATTACATAGGCGTTATGATCATTTAAATTAATACAAAATATATGCTTAATGACTTACCTTGTGTTGGGTAAGACGGTTCCAACTCGGCTACTCGATGATCTTTTCTTTGCCTTTGCTTGATTCTCCTCCTTTAACTCCTTGAGCTTAATCAATAAATCAACTAGTTTAACCACCTTGCTAAATATTTATAATCCAATTACACATGCATATGTATGTTAGTATATTCGCAACCATCCTCACTAATTACCCATTTAGTCGATTATACACATAATCAAAGGTAACCTCACGAATGGGCATACTTATGTATATATATATATACACTTCGAATGGGCATCACAATTAGATTTAACACCACCTTCATACTCAATTAGATGGCCGAATGTATGTACAATGTCAACTATAACATCATTTAAACATCTAATTTCATCTCATGAATACTTGATCGAATTTTCCTAATCTAGCATATTTTCACATCTATTTGTAACATCATGTAAATCCACATATAACTACATTTCTTAAGTTCCACATCTTAATGCCCATTATAGCCATTCTCATAGTCTAAATCTAAAAAAATCGGCACATCCACCTTTCAACCATGTTAGCCGAATACTCATTCTCTTCTTAGTCCTAAATTCGGCACCTCCAACAAAGTGACTTAACAACTTCAACTTTCATGCTAACATAACAAGCAATTTAACACATACATATAACTAACATGTTAATAGCATCAAGGTATCAACTAAAATTTTAAGCTTCTTAGTCAAAGCCTAACTCTCCGACAACCCCAAATCCAACCATGGGATAGATAGAATTTAGACTCATCACCCAAAGGTTGTGTAAACTTCCAAAAATATCATTGAACATACCTTGATCTAAAGGACCACCTTGGCCGAATCTTGCTTCCTCTTCTTCCTCTAGTTACGACAATTGCAAAGAAAGAAAACATGAACACTCCTTCTTCCCTCCTTATTAAGCATTCAAACTCCCTCATTTTCATGCCACAACATCAAACACTCCTCCTAGATACAAGCAATGGCGAACTTCTTCAAAATTTTTCTCCCTTTCTTTTCTTGGTTTTTCGGCTAGGAGATGGCAAGTATGAACACCCTTTTTTTGTTCACTTTCCTATTATTATTCCCATCATTTGTTAACTAAAAAATATATTAAATTAGAATGAGTGGAGCATCATCACTCCTTGGCGGCCACCATGTATTTTATGGGTAATTTGACATGCAAAGCCGGGCTTCCTCTCCTATCATTAATTACTCCTTATAATTCATCTATCATCTTTTCTAACCGTCAACTAGGTCCTTTTCGAATTAATTCACATTCCTAAAGCTAATATTAAGCATTTAATTTCTCATATATTCAACTTGTCACACAAAAATTTATGTAATTAAAACACAAAAATAAATTTTTGGCTCGATAATGTGGTCTCGAAACCACATTCCGACCAGGTCTAATTAGGGTTGTCACATATCGTACCCATAGGGATTGTGAAAAGAATTATTTATAAATGTAATTAAAAACACTTTGGTAAAGAAAAATATTTTGGTTTTGAGGAAGTGATTAAAAACTAAAGTTTAACTAAGTAAAATAAAATAAAAATAAAAATAAAAGTTCGAATGCACGATTTCAAAAGGTGATTTTAATCAAGATGACATAATTGTGTTAGATTAATTACATTTCCTAACTTAATATCATTAAAACAATGTTCATGTTGTTACCAAATAATTCCCAGCAACTTGGTAATTTGTTAACTATAGCACATACAGACTTAATTTACTAATCTCTTGAACATAGCACTATGTCAATTCAAACAATTAATCAATTTAAATAAGCAAGTAAAAGACTAAGTAAGGTAACAACATATACCTACATTGGAACAGTTTAATCACAATATTCTTGCAAGTTATGCAAGGCTAACGTACCATTTAATACCATCGCTAATTTAACCCTCAACTACCTTAGAAGATTAAACATACACTGCTTAAGTATTGTGTTAATTAATTACAATTTCAACACGACTAATAATTAATTCATTAGTTACCTTGCAATTGTAATGAAAGAATAACATAATCATGGTTTTACTTAATCAAATAATTTACCAAGACCTATAACAACACAAACATAATTTTAATAACTTCAGTGGACAAAATGCAATCAACCTAACACGAATTAAATTTAAGTCATGTTAATTCAATTTAGAATAACAAAAAAACAAATATTCATAGACATGTTCATAACAAAAACAATAAAAATTAAATGATAGGAAACTAGAATCAAATCTAGTGTTTCTCTAAAGCCTAACTAGTTTGCTCCACTCCTCATTCTTCGCTTATTCTTGTTTAACTGAGGGTTTTACAAGCACTTGAATGGTACTACCCAAGATAGTTGAAGGGCCCTTTTCCAAGAGGGAAATCGACAAATAAGGAATAAGGAAGAAAAATGGAAAACAAAGGAGAAGAGTGAGAGAAAATAAGAGAAAAGTGTGGGAATGAAGGTGTGAGAGTAGTGTTGAATGAGGTAGAAAAGGTGGGTATTTATAGGTGTGAATGACTGCTAAAAATATCAAATAATTAGCAGCCGCACACTCTTTTAAGCTAGGGATATTTCAAACATGCTATTTTAAGATAGGGGCAAATCTTCAAAAGCACAAAAAGTGGAGGGGTTTGAATGGAGCTTAAGGAAACTTTGAGGGTTTTTTGTAGGCATAAAAATTAGAAAAATTCAGCTGATTGGGTCAGCTTATTGGAAGGTTTTGGGCTACCATTTCTTTTGTTGGATTAATTTTCTTTTATTAGCACAATTGGATCAATTTAGTGTAATTATGCTCAAGAACAAGAATTTTGAAATTATGCAACTCAAGTATACATATTGTTCGAATTATTCTCAATTATTATCATAATAGCAAGAATAGACTAAATCGTTTCTCATTAAAGTTATGCTAATTCTTACCAATTCATTTTTATTCCTTTATTTAAGATTAAACTACAATCACTAAGTTTAATTTATGCCTTCATATGTTGAACTTAGAAATTTATCTCCACTAATGTAGGCAGCACAAAAATCTAAATCGAAAGGTCTTATAAATGGGTTGTAACATGGCTAGGCTAGGGGTAGGTAAAAGATAAATAAATTTAGGCTAAAAACCCTAGATTCAACTTTTATCAGACATTCGAGATAAATACCTTCAATTTTACCAACTCGATTTTCATTTTGAGTACACTTGCTCTTTGTACATCTATTTCTTTTGATTACATATGCTCTTTGTTTCCATTTTCATTTTCTTTTCTTTTTTGAGCATATTACTATATGTACTTAGACTTTTTTTTTTAGCAATTTTGGTACTTCTTCTCAACTCCCCTAAACTTATTTTCAGAAAATATTCTAGATCGACTGAATCTAGCGTTTAGGACAATTTAGAAATAAATATGAAAGAAGTGATGGCTTAAAATTGCAATGGTTCAAATAAAATCAGGCTATATAGTCTCAAAGTTGGGTTTCAAGGGATAAATATTCATTAGGGTTGGCTTAAAAGGCTCAAATGGTCCAAACAAAAGTTTTCCTAAGTCATTTTCAAAATTCCATGCTACCTAGGATTTCGCCTCAAGAGATTACTAAGTCAATTCTAGAGACTTAAACCATGCATGTCTAGCTCTCATAAAGTTATAAAAATTTTATGGTATGATTTATAAACTTTATTAATAATAACATTTATGTCATAGTTCAGCTAACATTGTAATTATTAAGAATAATAAAACTTTATTTATCTTGAAGTTTAACATAATTAAGAAAATTTCAAATTTTTGAACAAAATATAACTTAATCATAATTATAAGAATAATGTATTTTGAAAAAAAACAATTTCAATTTTTGGTCCCCTTACTTAAAATGAACAATGTCTCTATTGTTAAAAACAATAGAGATAATGAAAATATAGAAGTGAATAGATACTGTACACTAGGTAGGACATAAGGAAAAGGAGGTGAGTCAAGTTTGACTACTTAAATACCAAGCTTTTTTCCAAAAAAATCAAATCCTAGACATGTACATATCTATTGCCACACTTCTTATTTTGCAATTTGTTAAATTTTATTGATGATTTCTACCTCTTATTTTATTATGTGAGAAATAAATTTCTAAAAGAGCTTAAAACTAAAAACATAAAATATCTTAAAAAGTAAAATAAAGTAAAGACAAGATCCCCCCTTTTTATTTATTTGCAGTCCACTTGAATACAACTGCCTCGTTCTTTCCTCTACATTGGAGTCCATGGTTTCAGTATAAAGTCTAGAAATTTAAGCACAAAAACAAATTGGTTGTGAAATATATATATTTTTTAAATGCATCTCTGATTGAGTCATCCCGCATTTTTAAGTATTTCCAGTAAGCTTGTTGTTGCAACTGCATGTGTTGTAGCATAGCCATTATATCAAACTGTTCACTCGTGAAATGGTGCTGGATGAAGGGACTCTTGGCGTCAGACTTAGAAAATATGTTAAGGGTGGTTTCAGTTTTGGGCAGGTGGGTGAGTACCTGAGGGAAAGGTTTAGAGTTGGAGGGGGTGGCAGTTTTAAGGATAGTTTAGGTGTAATGTTTAGTGGCTTCGAATAAAGGTGTTTAGGGTGGTGATTTAGGGAGTTAAGGGCTGTGACATTAAGGGATAAGGAAGATGCATTATGGAGCTACTTGGAAGTGGCAGTGAAACAAGGTAAAGGCTATAGGTTTGAGCGGAAAAGGATTGAATATTGCTCTTCCTAGCAGTGTATTAAGCCTAACGACAATACCTTTTTGGATCTTAAGCTCCTGTACTAAAAGTAAACTGAAAAAGCTCAAAGAATTAGTGCTTGGGTAAAATTTTTACCGTTTATTTAACGAACTATATAAATAAATTCTTCTGGCTACTTAGAAAAATATTTTTAAAAAAACTCATTAATTTAAACTCCTAGGAAAGACTGGAGGGGTCACATATGGTCCCGGTTAAGCCCCAATCTTTTAGACAGAATTTTAATTACTATAATGATCCAAAGAAAATTATATCTAAGTTTTTCATTTTATTTAAATGAAAAAAAATGAAAATATAAAATAACTGATTTCTTGAACATATCACTATGGCAATTCAAACAATTAATCAATTTAAAAAAGCAAGTAAAAGATTAAGTGAGGTGACAACATATACCTACATTGAAACAGTTTAATCACTATAATCTTGCAAGTTATGTAAGGCTAATGTACCATTTAATACCATCGCTAATTTAACCCTCAGCTACCTTAGAATATTAAACATGCACTGATTAAATATTATATCAAGTAATTACAATTTCAACATGATTGATAATTAATTCATTAGTTACCTTACAATTGTAATGCAAGAATAACATAGTCACAGTTTTACTTAATCAAACAATTTACCAAGACCTATAACAGCACAAACATAATTTTAATAACTTAAGTGGACGAAATGCAATCAACCTAACATGAATTAAATTTAAGCCATGTTAATTAAGTTTAGAATAACAACAAAACAAATGTTCATAACAAAAATAATAAAAATTAAAGGATAGGAAACTGGAATCAAATATGGTGTTTCTCTAAAGCCTGACTAGTTTGATCCCCTCCTCCTTCTTCATTCATTCTTGTTGAACCAAGGCTTCTACAAGCACTAAAATGCTGCTACCCAAGGAGGTTGAAGGGCTCTTTTTCAAGAGGGAAATCAAAAAAGAAGGGACAAGGAAGAAAATTGGAAAACAAAGGAGAAGGGTGAGAGAAAGTGAGAGTGAAGTATGGGAATGAAGGTGTCAAAGGTGTGTTGAATGTGGTAGAAAAGGTGGGTATCTATAGATGTGAATGACTGCTAAAAATAGAAAATAACTAGCATCTACACACTCTTCCTTGGTTGCCCATGCAACAAGCAAGTTTGAATGTTTCAAACTTGCTATTTTAAGCTAAGGGCAAATTTTTAAAGGCATAAAAAGTGGAGGGGTTTGAATGCAGTTTAAGGAATCATTGAGGGTTGTTTTGCATGCATAAACTCAAAAAAGTTCAGCTGATTGGGTCAGCCTATTGGATGATTTTGGGCTATCATTTCCCTTGTTGGATCAATTTTCTTTTATTAGCACAATTGGACCACATTCTCCTTCAAGCTTTATATTAATATTTAACCTAATTAACTTTAGATAAAAATTAAATATAAAGTACATAAAATAATCATCATTTGGACTGTCCTTGGCTGAATAAATTCAGTCTTGCTCTTGGTTCACTCAATGCAAAAATTCCTCAAACGATTCAAGTCGTTTGTGGTGTCTGCCAAGCCAATTTTCATATTTTGTGCAAAACTGTTGAAAATAAGCCAAATTTGTAAAAAAATCATTATAAAAGTAATTAAAATTAAATATGTTAATAATTTTAGTGTAAGTTAATTATTTTTTAATTAGAGTATGAATTTCGAAAAAATTTACTACGAAATTGCATGAATTAGAGCTCAAAATCTGCTGAAAAAGTGTATATATTCTTGTGCTTCCAAGGACATTCAAGACCAGCACCCAAAACATACAATTCCTAATGACATGTCATTTGTATCCTAAGAATTCTTAAGGTTCATACGGGATTCGTTATGCGCCAATTATTCATACATCAATGCATTTATAATTTCAAGTGTAACACCCCTAACCCATATCCGTCGCCGAACTAGGGTTAAGAGGTATTACCGAACAAATTGGAACATTTTGCATTCATTACACAAACATCATAGCATCATAGTCAAGCATCAACATGAAGTCCCTTTCTTATGTCAACGAGACCTTAAACATGCTTTAGGAAGAGGTCGGGACTAAACCGAGCAGGTACAAAATTTTTCAAAACTTAAACATTTTTCTAAGATACAAAGGTCATACGCCCGTGTGAATGGGCCGTGTGCCTCACACAGCATTAGACACGCCCATGTGTCTAGGCCGTCGCAAAACAAGGCATACATACTGACATGTCCACACGGCCACATGACACGCCCGTGTGCCAGGCTGTGTGAAAATTAGGGAGGCTACTGATTTGGGTCACACTGCCGACCACACGACCATGTGCCAGACCGTGTGTTACACACGACCAATAGACACGCTCGTGTGTCTAGGCCGTGTCAAAACTGTAGGGTATACTAACTTTAAATCGTAGGGTACCCCAAGGGACATACGGCCATGTAACATAACTATGTGTCGCACACAGCTGAGATACACGGCCGTGTCTCTGCCCTTATGGACAAAAATAGGCTATTTACAAAGCCAAATTGCCACCCATTTTGGGCCATCCCTACAAGCATCAAAAGCAAAACATTTTATACCAATTTTTCAACTGATTCACAACCAAAATATAAACCATTCATGCCATATCATTATCAACAAATTTCATCCTCAATATACAAACCAAAACATATCAAATCCTAAGCCAAAGTAATACCAAATATGAGTTTCATAACCTTAATTCATTTCATTCAATCTCATGCCAAAAACTTACCCATTTTCTCAAATAAGCACATACCAAAACTTACCAAATTGACCAATTCACTTGGCCATTCATGAACATATCATATGACCATAATGCATCACATAGTTTATAGCCATAATTCATTATTATACACAACTAAATCCAAGCCATATCACATGGCTAGATATACACAATACAAAACATATTCAAATACTTCTAGCCGATACATGCCATACTTCAATATTCACATTTTTAAGAGGTACCAAAATAGAGTTCGACAGTGTGGTAATGATCCTCGATGACCCTTGAGCTTCCAGTAGCTTCGATATCTATAAAACAGTTGAAAACACACACAAAGTAAGCTTTCAAAAGCTTAGTAAGCCATATACAAATAAACTTAACACATAACATCAATCAGATCAATTCATTCATATAACTTAAGGTAAATTACATTGACATGGTCATATGTCTATTATATTTCTTTTGATCATGAGTCACATATATATATATCATATCTCATTCTCATAGCAATTCATACTTATATCATATGTTCACAAAAATACATGTACTTACCTTTCATTCTCAAACATGGTATACAACTGAAACGTATCTGAATCGGATACACATTCACATAGTCATCCATTTTCTCAGAATGGCCATTGAACCATTTGAAATCAATAAGGATACTGGAATAGCTCGTACAATGTCAACATCCCAAACGTGGTCTTACATGTAATCAAATATCGATGCCACTGTCCCAGACAGGGTCTTCCTCGAAATCAAATAGAGGCCGATGTCCCAGACATGGCCTTACACATAAATCTCGAATCAATGCCAACGTCCCAGATGTGGTCTTACACGAAATCACATATCGAAAGACCTATGTCATGACATATGTATCCTAACTATTTCTATGGTTGGTATGGGGCTTTTCGGACGTCGTCGCATTATCAAAACTTTCTCGGATTTCATATATTTCGCTCTCAAATCCATTCATCACAATTCAAATATCATATAAGCAAATAATAATTCAATTCAATACATTTATTTGTATATCGACTTACCTCGTACAGATTCGAACGAACGGAATCAACTACTCGACGACTTTTGACTTTCCCCGGTCTAATTTCCTTTTCTTTAATTATTGATCTAAACACATTCAAATTTGATTTATTCAATCTCACATTCATTCAAATCAATCCATATACACATATTTACGGCATTTTACAAATTACCCTCATATTTACACATTTTATCACTTTAGTCCCTAATTCATAAAATCACAAAATACACAAAATTTCTTTTTACACATGTTAGGCCGAATATTCACTCTTACCTTATATAAGCCCACATATTTTATTTATTTCACATTTTAGTCCCTCAATTTCACATTTTCACAAATTAGTCCAAAATACTCAAATTCATCAAAAATTCAAAGACAAAACATGTTAACCCAACACACAACTATCATTTTCCATCAACTAACATCATAAAGCTCACAATTTCATCAATGGCATATATCAAAATCATCATCAAAATAAAAAATTTAGGCATGGGTTTGATATATTTCTAAGCAACAATCACAAAAACGTAGAAATCATCAAAAATCGATCAAAAACACATACCTAATTGATGCTTGAACTAGCCGAACACTAACTATCTCTTTTTTTTTCTTTTCTTTTTCTTTGATTTTTGGCAAGGATGAATGAAAATGGCCTAATTTCATGCTTTTATTTTAGTTTAATTAATAATTATTAACTAAATACCAGTTTTGCCCTTAATGAAAACATTATTGAAACATTAACATTAGGCCATTTATGTCCATTAACCTTTTCAATGGGTTAATAAAAACATAAGGCCTTTTCTTTAGAAAGCCATGACAAATAGACAACTTGACAATATAAAAGCCACTTTTACATATTACGCGATTAAGTCCTTTTTATCAAATTAAATACACAAACAATAAAATTTTCATACGAAATTTTCACAGATATCAATTCACATATAATAAGCACGGAAAATAATATTAAAATATTTTTCAAACCCAAATTTGTGGTCTCGAAACCACTTTTCTGACTATGGTCTAAACTGGGCTGTTACTTGTAATATCCTTATTTTGGGCCTAGTCGGAATAGTGGTTTCGTGACCAAAAAATCCGAGATAGAAATAATTATTTTATGATTATTTTGAGGTCTATGATATGATTGCATGATTGTGTGAAAATTCCGTGAAGAAATTTTATGCATAAAGTGCTTAAATTGAAATTAGGGACTAAATCAAATAATTTGTAAAACTTGCATTCTAGAAGTTTCTAGTATGAAATTGTTTTGAAATATTAATTAGGAGGTCTTAAATAGCAATTTTACCAATTTCTAAGTCTATGGACAAAAATTGGACATGGATGAAATTTTTGGAATGTTTAGTAGTAAGGGCATTTTGGTCATTTAGGGGTAAAATGAATTAAAATACAAAATTAAAAGCCAATTTTGCTCATCTTCAACCCCATGGCCGAATATAGCAAGGAGAAACCATGGCTAGGGTTTTTCAAGCTTCAAAGCTCGATTAGCAAGGAAAACTAAAATTCGGGCTAAAATGGGGAAAATACCAAGTTGTGGACGAAATGGTAAAAGTAGCCATTTTCGTATACGAGGTAAGTTCATGTGTAAATGTAGTAACATAATTGTCATTTTAAGCAATTTAATGTTGTTTATATGATATGATGCTGATTATTATCATGAAATATTATGCTTTGTGGTTATTCTTGAATAATATGTAATTATATGAATTACTTGATGAGTATGAACTATCACCGAAGTATCAATTTCAATATTCTGTGGAAGATGGCAAAGATGTGTGATCGAGGAAAACGGCCGTTTGAACCTTAGGAATGGATTAGGATACAAGTGACATGTCACTAGGATGTTTGGGCATCCGAACTCGTTGAGTTGAGTCCGAGTTCACTTATGGATGCGAATGTCTGAACTCGTTGAGTTGAGTCCGAGTTCGAGAGATGTAACTAGGCATCTGAGCTCATTGAGTTGAGTCTGAGTTCGCTTATGGATACGAATGCCCGAGCTCGTTGAGTTGAGTCTGAGTTCACTTATGGGCGGGTTACATGGTAGCTTGGCTACATATGTGGCACTTATATGCAAACTTTCCATGTATTCAAATTATATTCCGATGTGTTCAACGTGTAAAATTCTACTCATATGGAGGAATACTCGAGATGAAAGGGACGTATTGGTAAGTGTTGTGAAATGAATACTTTGAACAGGTATGTACTTAACCCTCGGGTTGAAAACTCGATATAACAACAATATGGTAAGATGATAAATGAAAATGTGATATGAATGTCTCGGTGATGATTATGCAAATGATGTTTTATGTTTGCTTATATAGTTGTGTTACTTGCTATTTGCATGTGAGCTTACTAAGCATTTATGCTTACTCCTCCTTTTCATTCCTTGTAGTGTTGACAAGCCAGCTCGAAATCGGGAGCAGTCGGAGGCATGCTCACACTATATCCAGTATACCATCTTGGCATAATGGCTTGCATATTTTGAGTATGGCATGTATAGCATTATAATCATTTTGTATATATGGTCTTATGATATGGTTATTGAGTGGTATGGAAATGCTTGGTAATGATTAGCCATTGGAATGGCTAATCATGATCATATTTGGTGTTATGTATGCTAAATTGCTAGCTAATCCATAGAAACCATGAAATAGGTAAAATTTACCATAAAATAGATTGACGACAATGATGATGTGAGTTTGAAAAATCATTAAAAATAGTAGAGATACAATTAGATGATGAATAAAATATGGAATTGAATAATTATGAGTCTATTTTCATATGGATGGAACAAAACAGTATATGAGTTATATTTTATGAGATGTTTAAATTTTTGTGAAACAGGGCGAGCGATTTGGATCCCCATTTCGACTTTGGAAATTCACCATAAATTGTTCAAATATAATTAGAAATAAACTTCATAGTCATTGAAACTCTGTACAGGGAGATATTTGATTCGTAATACACAGAGGTCAGAGTAGTCGAACCTTGAAATAGGGGAGAATTTAACTAATAAAATTACTAATTGGCTCGACCAAAAATTCTAGAAAAAATTAGTAAATAGATATATGAGTCTAGTTTTAGGAAAAATTTACGGAATTGGATTTCGAGTTTCGTAACTCGATATATGAATTTTTAAGCGACTATGACGCAGATTGTTAGCTTGACTAAAAATTTTAAAAATAAATTGTTTGAGCTGTTTAAGTAATGAATTAAGTCTGTTAACACCTCGTGTTCGACTCCGGGGACGGTCTCGGGTATGGGGCGTTACATTACTACTCTCCCCTTTAGGGATTTTCATCCTTGAAAATCTTACCGTTGAACAGATTCGGATATTGTTGTTTCATAGCATCTTCGGGCTCCCACGTAGCTTCTTCAATACCGTGTTGATGCCACATTACTTTTACTAGTGAGATTTTCTTATTTCTTAGTTCTTTAACCTTGCGTGTTAAAATACAGATCAGTTCTTCATCGTAGGTCATATCAGACTGAATCTCAATCTCAGACGAAGAAATCAGATGTGATGGATCAGATGTATATCGTCTAAGCATTGATACGTGAAGCACATTATGAATCTTTTCTAACTTTGGTGGCAATAACAATCTATAAGTAACCGGCCCGATACGCTCGATAATTTCATACGGCTTGATAAACCTCGGACTCAATTTGCCTTTTCTGCCAAATCAAAGTACTTTCTTCCACGAAGATACTTTCAGAAATACTTTATCGCCGATCGGAAATTCAACATCTTTTCATTTCAAATATGCATATGATTTTTAATGATCAGAAGCTGGTTTCAGACTTTTACGAATCACTTTCACTTTCTGTTCAGTCTCTTTAATCAAATCAGCCCCGTGAATCTTATTCTCACTGAGCTCAGTCCAATACAAAGGTGTACGACATTTTCTACCATATAAGGCTTCGTACGGTGCCATTTTAATGCTCGATTGAAAACTATTATTATAAGCAAATTCAATCAATGGCCAATATTGTTCCCATGTACCTTCAAACTCAAGAATACAACGTCTCAACATATCCTTGAGAATTTAAATAATCAGCTTGGATTGACCATTCATCTGCCAGTGAAAAGCAGTATTGAAGTGCAATTTCGTACCTAAAGCCTTTTGTAATTTCTTCCCAAACCTCGAAGTGAATCTCGGATCTCTATCTTACACAATAGACAATAGCACCCTGTACAATCTCACAATATTAGAAATATATAACTCAACTAATTTATCAAGCGAGTAGCCAGATCGTACCGGAATAAAATAAGCTGATTTTGTCAATTAGTCAACCACAACCTAAATCACATCATTCTTTGTCGGAGATAAAGGAAAACCTGAAACAAAATCCATCGTCACTCTATCCCACTTCCATTCGAGGATCATAATCGATTGTAACAAAACAGATGGCACTTGATGTTCAGCTTTAACTTGCTGACAAATCAAACATTTTTAAACAAAATCAGAGATATCTCTTTTCATTCCAGACCACCAGTAATACTATTTCAAATCATTATACATTTTCGTACTTCCCAGATGTACAGATAATCAATTACAATGTGCTTCATTCAAAATCATCTGAATCAACTCTGAATTTCTTGGAACACATATTCAGCCTCTGAATCTTAAACAATCATCAGCATCAATTCTAAATTCTGAATCAGAATTCATTTCACACTGAGCTCGTTTTACTATTATCTCATTATCAACTTTTTGAGCTTCAATAATCTGTTGTAAAAAAACGCTCTTTTTTTCAATTCGGCTAATACTGAACCACCATTAGATAGAACCAAATGAGCATTCATCACACGTAAAGCAAACAATGATTTCTGACTCAAAGCATCAGCAACAACATTTGCTTTTCCCGAATGATAGTCAATCACTAATTCATTATCTTTAAGCAGCTCTAACCATCTTCTCTGGCGCAAGTTCAAATCTTTTTGAGTCATTAGATATTTCAAAATTTTATAATCAGAATAAACATGACATTTCTCACCAAACAGATAATGGAGCCAAATCTTCAATGCAAACACAATAGCCATCAATTCCAGATCATGTGTCGAATAGTTCTTTTCATGCGGCTTTAACTGTCTCGAGGCATAGGCTATAACTTTGCCTTCCTGCATCAAAACGCAGCCCTAACCGTTCAATGAAGCATCACTGTAAATTACAAATTCTTTACTCGATTATGGTTCTACTAACACTGGAGCTTCAGTGAATAGGGCTTTCAACTGATCAAAGCTTTTCTGACACTTTCAGACCATTCAAATTTCATATCTTTCTGAAGTAGTTCCATCAACAGAGTTGCAATCATAGAAAAGCCTTTTATGAATCTTCGGTAATAATCAACAAGTCCTAGAAAATTGTGGACTTCAAAAAGATTTTTCGGAGCCTTCCAATCCAGAATAGCTGAAATCTTGCTCGGATCAACTCGGATACCTGATGTTGATACTATATGACCCAGAAAACCAACTTCACGTAACCAGAACTCATATTTACTGAACTTTGCAAATAGTTGCTTATCAAGTAGAATCTGTAACACTATTCTCAAATGCTCGGCATGTTCAGTTTCATCACGCGAATAAATCAAAATGTCATCAATGAATACGATAAAAAATTGATCTAAATACGGTCTAGAAATTCTGTTCATCAAATCCATAAAAATAGTAGGTGCATTCGTTTATCCGAAAGGCATAACTAAAAACTCATAGTGGCCATACCTCATTCGGAAAGCAGTTTTCAAAATGTCTGAATCTTTTACTCTCAACTGATAATAGCCCAATCTCAAATCTATCTTTGAAAACACACTAGCTCCTTTCAATTGATCAAACAAAATCGTCAATTCTGGGCAAAGGATATTTATTCTTGATAGCCACTTTATTCAACTGACGATAATCAATGCACATTCTCATTGTACCATCTTTCTTTTTCACAAACAGAATAGGAGCACCCCAAGATGAGAAACTCAGTCTTGCGAATCCTCTATCTGTCAACTCTTACAACTAAGACATTAATTCTTTTAACTCGGTCGGAGCCATTCTATACGGAGCTATCAAAATCGGAGTAGTTCTCGGTACTAACTCTATTCCAAATTCAACTTCTCAGATCGAAGGTAATCCTAGAAGTTCTTCAGGAAATACATCAGGGAATTCACGGACAATAGGCATTGATTTGACTTTCTTTTCTATTACTTTCAAATCAATCACATAGGCAAAATAAGTGTAGCAACCCTAACCCATATCTGTCTCCAGATTAGGGTTACGAGCCATTACTGAACATAAGTACAGTTTTGAACATTCTCATTTGCTAACACAAGTCATATTCATAAATATATTTAAACAGATTTATACTTAGTAAATATATAATTTACTAACAAAACATATCTAATAGTTATTCAATATTAAATTTCATCATTTATACCTATTCTACCAACCACATAAACATCATATACACATATACACTTCCATTACAAACCAAATCATAATGACAAACATCATTTAATTACACTTACATACACATGTACATATATATAATCAACATCTTACTCATTGTTAAGCCAAATTACAAAACCTTTACAAGATATAATATGTCTTAAATAACCTTTACCATATTCTAACTATTATATATATATCATCAATGCCCATACACATTTAACACCTATATCACACTTATCAATCAATTTCATCTATATACTTTATATATACAATTAAAATTGAATCATTTAATTATACTTATGAAAATTTAGATACACAATGACCAACTTATCAACCATAATCAAACCATTTCCAAAACATATACTACAAATCACATATACCATTCATTCATAGTATATAACATTATAACCACATCCATTAAACATTAATACCTTACATAAATAAAACCACAAGTTCACTTCATATCATTTATGGCATTTATATATATACCTTGACCGAACGTCATCACCTTTAGCACTTATTTTTTTATCACCTAAATTAATCACATAACCAAATCATCAAGATCATATTCAATTCACTCTATCATCATTCACAGATAGCACACTTAAATATTATACCCGAAATAACATAAAATCATAAATCAACTTAGCCATTTTTGCATGGCTTTAGTTATACATAACTATAATTCAACATTTCATAACAAAACATATTTTAGCCTATACATGCCATAATTTAAGTTCAATAATTTAAATACCAAAGCTGTGGATAGTGTGGTGAACTTTGCTGACGATCCCTGAACTTGTAACTTGAATCCAAAATCTATAAAACAAAAATACATATATATAAACAGAGTAAGCTTTTATAGCTTAGTAAGTCATAAGCAAATATCAACTCAATAATATATTCAACTCCTTAAAATTTAAAATAAACTAATTTATTATATCAATGTCATATTTAATTTCAACTTAATCAATCCATAACCACACATGTTTAACATAACTATCACCTTGGTTGAATACTTACAATGTTAACAATTTACAAATTTTCATTCAACTTTCAAAGCCAAATATCATTATATATTCAAATATACTTCCAAACATTTACACAAGCTCACTAAACAAAATTTAACTTCATATACGAACATCACTCATCTGGCTGAATATACAAGATCAAATATAACATCACATTACACGTAATCACAATACAACACCAATGTCCCAGGCATGATCTTACATGTAATCACAACTCGATAACTTAATGTCATGACATTCGTATCCTATACTATTCCTAAGGTTCATACGG
Organism: Gossypium arboreum; assembly: GCF_025698485.1. Taxonomy (NCBI): domain Eukaryota; kingdom Viridiplantae; phylum Streptophyta; class Magnoliopsida; order Malvales; family Malvaceae; genus Gossypium; species Gossypium arboreum. The sequence continues at coordinate 98,841,190 of NC_069082.1, forward strand.
GACTTTCGGATATCGTAACTTGGTCGATTCTTGCTCTTATTTTCTTGTTCAACATTCATAGCATTTCAACGATAAGTAACAACATATATTTCAATATAAATACATTTATTTGCATATAAATTACCTCGTAGTCGAAAGTAAAGGACGGGGTCGAATATTTGATAACTTTCGTTTTCCCCTGATATAAATCCGATTTCTTTTGTTCTTGATCTATATACATTCAAAATTAACCCTTTTATTCTTACACATATTCAATTTCATTCACAAACACATATTTGGGCATTTTTTCACTTTAGCCCCTAAAGCTACACATTTATTCAATTTAGTCCCTAGTTCATAAATACACAAAATTTGATAAAACCCATGCTTGGCCGAATTCTCTATAGGCCCCTAGAAGCCCATATTTTTCATTTATTTTATATTTTAACCCCTCAATTTACACTTTTCTTAATTTAATCCCTAATTGACATTTTTGTCAAAAATTACTTTACAAAACATGTATATCAAACACCAAGCTTGCATAATTCATCATCAAACATCATAAAACTCATGGATTCATCAATGGTATTTCACAAAGTCATCAACAATTTTAGAAATTAGGGTACGGGCAAGCTAGTCCATAAAGCAACGATCACAAAAACATAAAAATAATAAAAAACCAATCAAAAATGGACTTACAATTGAGAAATGAAGTAGCGAATATCACCAACCCTAAAATGGTGTTCTTCTTTACTATACACGTTCATAAAGATGAACAATACTCATCTTTTAATTTTTGTTTTATTAATACTAACTTATTAACCAATTTTACTAATTTAACCTTTATTAATAACATGAAAATTAACTAATTCATGTCCATAATAGTCCACTCAAGCTATTAATGGTATAATATCAACATAAAGACCTCCCATTTAATGCCTCATAGCAAATAGACACTTTTAACAAGTGGAATGCAACTTTTGCATTTTACACGATTTAATCCTTTTTCTCAAATTAACCACTTAAACGATAAAATTATTACACAAAACTTTCACACATATATAATCACATATTGTAAACACCAAAAATAATATTAAAATAATTTTACGACCTCATATTTGTGGTTCCAAAACCATTGTTCTGATTTAGCTAAAATCTGGCTGATAAACACAACATGTATTCATTCAACATGCATAATTCATCTTATTATTTCAAGTATAATTTCATAATAGTTCATTTCGAGTTTAGATTATTTCGTATAAGAACTTTACTCATATTACTCAGAATATCAGGGCAACGATTAGCACATCAAGGTGTACAAGTTTATAATCAAGAATGAAAATATATTCATCAAATAAAGTCCATGTACAAATATCATCATCTCGTGTTTTCATATATCATTTGTCATGTATCATCATTTGTTTTTCAGACAGATACATGTAATAACTCATTTTATCATTCATAACTTCTCATGTTTGGAATGGTCACCCATTGAATTTATTCAGAATATCAATGGATACGTAGGTAGTACACTCGAGGTTTATGAATCAGGATCCGTCAATTTATGTCCAATGGAACCCATAAGGTACTATATCAGAGAGTACGCTCTCAAAATACACATTTATACAACAGGATTACTAGTCCAGGCTAAATACATTTTATGACATATGTTCTAATGAGCTTGATCTAGATTACTCGTTCGGGCTAAGTCCAATCCATAACATATGCTCGAGAGGACTTATATCAAGATTACCCGTCTGGCTAAATCATTTCATAAATGAAGTCAATGGGATTACTCTTCTGAGCCAAATCCCATCAACAACAAATGCAAGACCTCATTCATTTCGAAAACTTATATTTATCCATCGATTCTTCCTTTATTCAAACGGGATTTAACATTTCTCAAGCATTAACAATCATGTGATTATTTCCTACATCTAAATCATACATTTAATTCAAATAGATACATTCTACATTCATTCCAAGAAAATAAGTAACATTTTTATTATTTACCATTTATCGAGCATTATTATTGATCGGGCATTTTCATTTATCAAGCTATAACGAGTATGTGATTATTTCACATATTTATGGCATTTATACAATTCACAAACACAACATTAAATTCAACATAAAAACATATACAATTTAATTACATGAACTTACCTTGACAATGTTCGTGTACATAAAATCAACTAATCCGATATTTTCCTCTTTCCTCGTTCTAGCTCTAAATTTGGTCTATCGGGATCCAATTTGGCCAAGAAAGTTTCTTCTCTCTCTCTTAGGGTTTCCATGTATTATTTTAGGGAAGAAGATGGTAAAAATGATTTTTATTTCTATTTAATTAATTTATCATCTTTAATAATTTTGGTTTCTAATTTAGTCCCTAGCCTTTTTCTAATTTTCCATGGATGAATCATTCAAAAATATCTACTATCTTTTTATTAATGGTCTAATTACCATATAAGGACCTTAAATTTTGAATTCCATAGCTGTTTGATCCTTCTACCTACTAGAATTCAACTTTTGCATTTTATGTGATTTGGTCCTTCACGTAATTAAACACATAATCGGTAAAACTTCCTTATCAAAATTTTCACATGACATTTCTAATATAATATAGATCATATAATAAAATAAAAATAAATTTTATTTTCGGCTCGAATTTGTGGTCCCGAACCACTGTTCTGATTTCACCGAAATTGGGATGTTACACAATAGAACTGGTGCACCCCAGGGTGAAAAACTAGGTCATGCAAATCCTCTATCTGTTAAATCTTGCAACTAAGAATTCAAATCTTTTAACTCTGTAGGAGCCATTCTATACGGAGCTATTGATATCGGTGATGTTCTCGATACTAATTTAATAGCCAACTCGACTTCTCTGATTGGTGGCAACCCAGGTAACTCTTCTGGAAACACATCTGGATATTCACAAACCACTAGCACTAATTCAATCTTCGATTCTAACACTTTTGTATCAAGTACATGCGCAAGGTAAGCATCACAACCTTTCTTCACATATTTATCATCGATATCACAACAGGTAACCCATTCGAATCATCGGATTCAATAAGAAGAATTTCACTATTCTGACATTTCAGCTCAATAGTCTTTTGTCTATTGTCTACGACAACATCATGCAGAGTCAACCAATCTATACCCAAGATCACATCGAATTCATAAAATGGTAAAAGCATCAAATTAGCTAGAAAACAGTAACCCCGAGTCATCAAAGGACAATTCTTGCAAACTTTATCAACTATGACATACTGACCTAAGGGTTTGTAACACCTCTAACCCGTAACAGTCACTGGAATTGGTTAAGAGGTATTATCGGACTTGTAATTCAATTCAGAACAATCAATTATCAAATAACATCATATCTTAATCAATAACATTCATTCACATTCTATATGTAATTAAAACAAGCATACAAAACTTTAATCATGCATTTGGGACTAGATTGTAACGTATTAAAAATTTCAAAAACTTAGAAAAATTTTCAACATTTCAAATATCACACGCCCGTGTGAGCAGGCCGTGTGCCTCACATGGCTAGTACATACGCTCGTGTCTTAGACCGTGTGGAAATAGGGCATACATATTGACTTGTGTCACACGACTGAGAACATGCCTATGCGCCAGGCCATGCGCAAATTGAAGAGTATATTGACTTGGGTCACACCGCTGACCACACACCCATGTGTCTAGCCCGTGTACCCTTCGAAATGGCCACACACTCCCATGTTCCAAGGTTGTGTGCCTCACACGGCCAGTAGACACACCAGTGTGTCTAGGCCGTGCTCAAGACTGACTTGAATTTCTAATTATTTCCCCAGGGAACACACGGCCGTACAGCGTGATCGTGTGTTACACACGGCTGAGACACACGCTCATGTCCTTATCCTTGTGGACAAAAATAGGTTATTTGTAAAGCCAATTTGCCACCCTAAAAACACAAACATTTATAAGCATAATTGACCACATTTATTCAACTCAATTGGTAACCAAAATAACTATTTCAATATACATTATAAGCCATATCAAAACTTAACATTTACATACCCAAATACCTATTTAACCACATGCATAAACCATTCATCTAACACCAATATAACAATACTTCACTAGCATAATTCAATTTCATTATGCCTTGCCAAAACACACCATAATTGAACACTTCAATTCAACCAAAACACAACATCAAAAGAAGCCAAATCATATGGCTTAACTTATATACAAAAATATGCCAAAATTATAATATCTAGTAACATAACTAACATCTTTCAAACTAGCCTATACATGCCATATTTACATATACCCACAAAATCAAAAGTATCGATCCAAAATTGGATAGTGTGATGGGTAACTCTGACTTGTCCGAAACGAGCGAGCTGTTGAACCTCTATAAAACATAGAAAAAGAAACAGAGTAAGCTTTATAGCTTAGTAAGCCCGTATAATTCAGAATGAAACTTACGAATTATACATAACCAAAGAAACATTAAAAATGCCAACAATTCAATTAAATAACACCTAAACACAGTCACATGTTAGTCATTTAACAAATACATGAAACTATCATTAATACAAACTTTGCATTACTCCAAATTCTCATATCATATATAACATTATTAACATTTATAATCTATAACTTATCCATATAAACAATATTTATGCCCATTGAACCTATTAGAACTTTAAAGTTACTCGAGTGAACAATGCCATTTATTTATCAATTCATTATCATATATGCTCTTTCGAGCCATAATTGGTAAGCTCCTCTTGAGCTGATGGGCAGTAGGCTCTATTGAGTTGAAACAGTAAGC